>NC_090713.1:16787330-17090361 GCF_040954835.1 Lepisosteus oculatus
TAAACGATATTAATTTTGGAACATAAACATACAGTATATGGCTGGTCTCGGTACTTTAAAGAAAACATACACGAAACATGGTTTCATTATGACCAGAATCGGTCTTGAGATATTTTTAATTTGATTTACAGTATTTGAGAGGTATGTCTTAACACCGATACTACAGTGCGTAAATACTGCTCACGTATATGTTTCTAGGTTTATATTATGCATTGCATACAAATTACTTTTGAGCAACTAATAAGAAGCGCGAAACGGTATGCGTTTTAGTTTCGTTTTGTGCTGGGACTCTGCTTTTAACAATGTTGCCGTGGATTGATTAGAGATATCAAGTACATACAAGTCATTTTTTAAATGTTGTAGTTCGTCTTGTAAAAATGTTACGAGTACATCATCTATCAACAATTAAACAGGTTCTGTTTCCATATTGCGGATTTTGGTTACGTAATATTATTTTCTAGATTTCATGTTGTGAATATATGATTTGGGCAAACAGAGCCACAAAGAAGTTCATTATGGGTTGTTGTTTTGTTTTTTTTTGCAGTTTTATCTAGAACAAGCGATGTTTAAACCTTTGTCTAATTCTTGTGAAACTATCCACACGACAGTTACAGTACCTAGGAGTTGACTTCAGTGATGTCACTGATGGGATGTTTCTAAAAATCCATCCTCTGTAAAACGTCTTCTCTAGTTGTCCTGCATATGTATTCGCTAATGAAGCTGTGTGTTCTGAGCCTGGATCTCTACATTTCTGTATGAACCAGCTTAGAGGGCTAAAGACAGCTTATGTTTAAAATGAGTGTAAGGTAATTTATGCTTCTAAAGTCATGGTCAGCATTTATTATTGAACTGTGCTGTAAACTTGTTCTGTGCCTAGTCACATTATTTTATAGCGTTTTTATAGCGTTGTCAAATCTGGTGGCGCTGTGTGTTAGTTTCCTGACTCCCATGTCACATGGTCTGTGATTGAATCCCATGGAACTATGACTTTATTTTTTAACATTGTAGAGAAAACCGGTTCAGGGACGCCAAATATGTAATCATAGTGGCTCTCTGAAGGCACCAGTTCTGTAGGGTTTGGGCATTTACTGAGACAATTATTAATTGTAGCAGTAAATCACAAAGTTGATTCTTTTGGTGGCTTTAGAATCCAACCATGCGACATAACTCAAACAACGCGCACACACAGGTACTAATACACGAGGATACATTTATTAATACATAGAATATGCATATAAACCTAACAGATCTTATCGAGAGGGTTATCAGAATACAAAAGATATATATTCAATCAGTTACAAAGAGTTACACATCAAGAGGAAATACGTTCAGTATATCATTCATTAAGACCGTTTCGTAAAGTGAACTTGGTTACAACTTCTACATTAGATACTCAAACAAGTACATAACTCTTAGGAATTAAATTGATATCAACTGGTTTGGATAACAATTGAATTCTCGAGCTGTAATGCATTGAAGTTGAATACTCATCCAATCTTTGGGGATTCAGATCTCCTGCGGGCACAAAGAAACAGTTGCAGGCTGTTGCTGTCCAATCCGCGCTCTCTGGCTCCGTGCCAGGCTGTGATGTGCGGCTTGCGACGGTGCGCTGCTGATGCTCACTGTTGGCATTAACTAGCAAAGTTTGTGCACAGGAGAAAAGATGACTGTGGGTCCCAGCAAGTCAGGAAGAGGACCAGTTCGTTTATGATGAAGAGCTAGTTCTGAATAGTGATTCAGCTGTCCACAGTTCCGACCTGTTGATGAGGCCTGCTGCTGGTTACTCTCTGGCAACCTCAACTCTAGACTCTTAGAACAAAGGAAAGTTCTGGCACTCGGACACACTGGCCGTTCCGTGGTTGTCCGGGCTGAGTCTCAGGATGGTCAGGAGGCGCGCTGCGAGAATGTCCTGCCCTTGGGATTCTCCTTTGAATTCCCTTTAGAATTGTTGAATCTGAATCTGAATCTTGTTGAATCTCAATCTGAATCTCCCAGGCTCTCTGTGTTGCCTGTTTTTACCTGGAGGAACTTCAGCTCATTGATTGGCTGAAAGTTCCATGGGCATCAGAGTCCCACGTGGGTTACTCGGCCCTACCAGTCCCTGATTGGTTGATCAAGGTGAGATATGAGTCACTTAGTCCTGACACTTAGGAATGCAATCCAGATGTCCAACTCGCACTCCCTAGACAGATAGGCACCAATGGATGACCATTGATCATGATAGCCAGGCTTAGCTAAGTGCATCCCCCTTTGGGAGCTGTCCTTGGACCTTAAATCACCTTGCATGAATGGTTTCTCTGTGGCTGCACCACAGAGATGAACAGAGAAATGAGGCCTAATTTGGGAAAGCTCAGAAACACTTAATTCTGTCTTATTATTAAGCCTCACCGCTACAACATACATTTCTTTAAAAAAATGAAACGTTTCCCTTGGTCAGAGATTAAATAAAACCTCACTCGCACCAAACAAATTTATATTTCTAAATATCACAACATGATCGAATTTACAGTGCCTTGCGAAAGTATTCGGCCCCCTTGAACTTTTCAACCTTTTGCCACATTTCAGGCTTCAAACATAAAGATATAAATTTATTTTATGTGAAGAATCACCAACAAGTGGGACACAATTGTGAAGTGGAACGAAATCTATTGGATTTTTGAAACTTTTTTAACTAATAAAAAAATGAAAAGTGGGGCGTGCAAAATTATTCGGCCCCCTTGCGTTAATACTTTGTAGAGCCACCTTTTGCTGCGATTACAGCTGCAAGTCGCTTGGGGTATGTCTCTATCAGTTTTGCACATCGAGAGACTGAAATTCTTGCCCATTCTTCCTTGCAAAACAGCTCGAGCTCAGTGAGGTTGGATGGAGAGCGTTTGTGAACAGCAGTTTTCAGCTCTTTCCACAGATTCTCGATTGGATTCAGGTCTGGACTTTGACTTGGCCATTCAAACACCTGGATACGTTTATTTGTGAACCATTCCTTTGTAGATTTTGCTGTATGTTTGGGATCATTGTCTTGTTGGAAGATAAATCTCCGTCCCAGTTTCAGGTCTTTTGCAGACTCCAACAGGTTTTCATCCAGAATGGTCCTCTATTTGGCTGCATCCATCTTCCCCTCAATTTTAACCATCTTCCCTGTCCCTGCTGAAGAAAAGCAGGCCCAAACCATGATGCTGCCACCACCATGTTTGACAGTGGGGATGGTGTGTTGAGGGTGATGAGCTGTGTTGCTTTTACGCCAAACATATCGTTTTGCATTGTGGGCAAAAAGTTCGATTTTGGTTTCATCTGACCAGAGCACCTTCTTCCACATGTTTGGGGTGTCTCCCAGGTGGCTTGTGGCAAACTTTAGACGAGACTTTTTATGGATATCTTTGAGAAATGGCTTTCTTCTTGCCACTCTTCCATAAAGGCCAGATTTGTGCAGTGTAAGACTGATTGTTGTCCTATGGACAGACTCTCCCACCTCAGCTGTAGTTCTCTGCAGTTCATCCAGAGTGATCATGGGCCTCTTGGCTGCATCTCTGATCAGTCTTCTCCTTGTCTGAGCTGAAAGTTTAGAGGGACGGCCAGGTCTTGGTAGATTTGCAGTGGTCTGATACTCCTTCCATTTCAAGATGATCGCTTGCACAGTGCTCCTTGGGATGTTTGAAGCTTGGGAAATCTTTTTGTATCCAAATCCGGCTTTAAACTTCTCCACAACAGTATTACGGACCTGCCTGGTGTGTTCCTTGGTCTTCATGATGCTCTCTGCGCTTTCAACAGAACCTTGAGACTATCACAGAGCAGGTGCATTTATACAGAGACTTGATTACACACAGGTGGATTCTATTTATCACCATCAGTCATTTAGGACAACATTGGATCATTCAGAGATCCTCGCTGAACTTCTGGAGTGAGTTTGCTGCACTGAAAGTAAAGGGGCCGAATAATTTTGCACGCCCCACTTTTCATTTTTTTATTAGTTAAAAAAGTTTCAAAAATCCAATAGATTTCGTTCCACTTCACAATTGTGTCCCACTTGTTGGTGATTCTTCACATAAAATAAAAAATTTATATCTTTATGTTTGAAGCCTGAAATGTGGCAAAAGGTTGAAAAGTTCAAGGGGGCCGAATACTTTCGCAAGGCACTGTAAGTCTTTTTAATAACAATGAATAGTCACCTATACGTTACAAAATAAACATTTGTATTGATTTGAATTGCGTTTTGATTTAAATCGTAAACGCGTGTTTAAATATATGTGTTTAAAAGCGATATACTGTATATACTGTATAAAAGCGCTGATTCTTATGGAGTGTGGAAGCTTGCCACTCCCGGACTGTTAAACCAACGCATTAGCATGTTAAAGCGATTCTATTGAGGAGCCCAGCTACCACTTAACACTGTACTTCCTACTTTAATTCGTCACAGCCAGCACTCCGGCAGAGAGGGGGTTGAGTAAAGTAGAAGCAGGCGAGATTTCCAGCGAAAGACACCCCCCCCCCACTCAAAAACCCAGTAAGCAGTAATGCTTTAAGTTGAAAATCGAGGTGGATTTTGAGGATGATAAAGAGGATAAACTGGGATGGGAGGAGGGTTTGGTTTTGCATAAGGGGCGGGATTATGATAAATGAGGAATTTGCCAGAGTATAATGGTTCGATATATTTGATTTTGTATTGTGGTCGTTATCTATGTTTTTGGTTGGTATTATGTTTATATGGTTGTTTCTGTTGGTTGGTTGTTATTATGGTTATTAATAATACGATCTATAGTTGAAATCTGAGCCTAAATAAAAAGAAAAAGCAAGTGATTAGGTTTATGAGCAATCTAATTACTTATTCGTTTAAAACGCTATATAAAATAAAGTTTATTATTAATTTGCTAGACAGACCGGTGAACATTATTATGCATAAGACAAAGATAACGAAATCTGTGTAAGCTGTAAGGTTTTTACTTCTTAAACTTTTAAAATACACGTTTCGAACAGAAAGAAATCCTCTTCCTGGTACAGTACTGTATGTATAGCAAACCAGCACGTCTTTTTTCTCCAATCAGAGGGGTGTCAGATGGTGTCAGCCAATCACCATTATCTCTGGTATGGGGAGACCCCAGAATTCTGTCCCATTGTTTAGACAGATGATAGATACTTTTATTGATCCCGTGAGGGAAATAAAGTAAATCATTTTCATTTTAGGAAATTATTAAACGCTCGGTTAAAAGCAAAGGAGATTGTCTATAATAGTGGACATAAAAACAAGAGTTCGCTGGCATTATAACCTAGAAGACACAGACCAGGAGAATGCCCGCAGTGTAAAAGAAAATGCCGGATGAACTAGGGATTGGACAGTTTCCAAGTGCTTGTACAATCGATGGAAATGTTCAAATAAATGTGCAAAAAAAAATAATAATTTATTTCTTTATCAAATTGGCTAGCTAATGTCCTCTCTTTGCTAGTTAGTGGCTGTGTTTCTGCGTTGGGTAGCAACGGGTGACTGTTCTCAGGCGGAAGATGTAAACAGCTTAATTTTCGTGTTAAATAATTTTTAAAAATTAAAATTCATTCTATACAGCAATCACATATTTGGGTACCATTTCATAAAACTTTCATGCTTAAAATGTTTAGGGAGAAATGGAAGACTGGTGTGTATTTTTTCTTTAAACTATCAAGACCAGCCATACACAGTACAGTTTATGTACATACAGTAATGTTTATGTTCCTAAATTAATATCGTTTATGACATTCAGATGCGTTATGCTCCTCTTCTTTTTATGCTCAGCTACTAAAATTTCCCTTAGTGGTAAAATTCCATATAAATATTCAAAACTAAGCGGATTAAAATGTGCACAGTAAAGACATTAAATGATTAAATCTTTTCACTACCAACCCATGCACCACGAGTGCCCCTGTCGGTCATTTTGGCCAGACAATCACTTACCGCGGTGCCCTGCGGGTAGGTTACTGTACCGCGGGTTTTTACCGCGCATTTTGAATGGCTGCATCTGTAGATAGAACCATGCTATCAATTTTCTTCAAGTCTTTGATTGAAAGTGTATTAACATACTGTGTCACTTGCTGGTTTGGTAACATCAGTACCGTTGATTGTAATAGCCTGAAAAAAATAGTCAAATTAAGAAGCAAATAATTGTGGCAAATCAAATCACCTTAAATATCCTCTTCAAACAGAAAGTGGCAGAGAAACTGTGTACTGTGGATTGTGTCTCTCACCCTCTGCATTGTGAGTTTACAATTCTCCCATCTGGGAGGTGCGTCTGTGTACCCAAGTGTAATACTAATAGAAACAGGAAATCTTTCATCCCTACTGCAACATCTCTTTCAAACAATGTATTGTAACTATCTTCTCCCTTATCGTACTGTAACACTGTTTCACTGACTTCTTTGCCTGTCATCGTGCTGTTACGTTGGGACCAATGGGACCATGAAGCTTGAATTGAATTATTGTCAGAGCTGGTGATCTGCTAGTGGAGAATCCTGTGCACTATCCTGGCGGTCAGTTAGTTTGTGTCTGTTTTGGATCCATCTGTGTCTGATTACTGTTCAGAGATGGAGCTGGTCTTTCACTGCCATAGCACCTGCTCCTGTCTGACATCCTTGTTAATCCTCTTGATCCTCCTCTTCTATCACATATCCTCCACATATATATATATATTGTTTTTGGTTTAGAATTCTTTGGTATTATTCTTCATGAGATTTCATTCATAGAGTCCTTCTTCATTTGAACACAAGGTCTGTCCAGCTTTAACCAGTTTCTAGTGATTTATTTCATGGTTGCAGTTCTGACAGTTCTAAACAAGTATCTTTCTGCCTCTGAAGGCAGCTCTGGTGTTTGTGCCAGAAGAAAAAGGACTCCTAACAAGGATTTTTTTAAATATTTGTTTTTCAGAATATTTCCCCAGTTTATTTTCATACCAAAAAAATGTTTAGGATATGCCAGGTGTTCCCAGCCATTCTTCCAGCAGTTTACAGTATGTTTCTTCCAATATTGAATATTAATTTTTTACTCATATTCTCTCCATGAATGTGAATCGGTGGATTTATTCAGATTCTTCAATTGCTGTGTAAGTGCCAACCTCCTTTTCTCATTTGCATCTTACTTTTAACTCGAGTATTCTTCCTCTGTTTTCTGATATTGTACATACTGTACATCTGAAAGGATGTAGCTTTTAAAGAAAGTTCAGTATGCAAAATTTATCAATTTGTTAATCTCTCATCTTGGAGTCTCATTTATTTCTTCTCAGCTTTCCCCAGCATTTTCTCCTCTCTCTGTGCTTTGACATTGCCTGTTTGACCACATCTTGGACTGATCCCTGTGCTTTGAACCCTGCGTGTTAAATGACTCTCCTTCAGACTCTCCCTGGTGCTTTAATCAGTTCCTCTCAGCTCAACCCCTGCCTTTTTGATAGCATCTCTAGTTTCACTTCCTACTGCCTGCCCTGCTTGCGTCCAGCAGAGCCTGCGCCTGGATTCAGTCTCCGGTTTACTGCTTCCATCAGCTCAGTGCAGGAGATATCACACTGGGGCCCTCGGTTCAATTCCAGACCTGGGGTGCTATCTGTTTGGAGTTCGTATGTTCTCCCCATGTTTGTGTACTGCTCCAGTTTTCTTCCACAGTCCACAAACACGATGGCAGGTTAATAGGCTTCTGGGGAAAGCTGACACTGGTGTGAGTGTGTGCCCTTTGATAGAGTGGCATCCTGTTCAGGGTTCAATCCTGCCTTGTGTCCAGTGCTTCCTGGCACAGGCTCTGGGTAACGGTGACCTGAATTGGATAATTGTTTATTGAGTGATGTTGATGTTTTTCAAATGTTGCACTGCCTTCTTTGTCAACTAGCTGACAGTATAAACTTGTCCCTGTAATGTCAGATAAAGTCAAATTTCAGGGCAAACTTTAATCTAGATTTATTTTGGAGGGAAGAAAACCTCAGGTAAAACCTACACCACTCAGACACTCCCAAATCTACAGTCTTACTAATGTGCAGCTCAGCTTAAAGCTTCAACTACCTGAGTGACAGCTCCACAGCAAAATGGTGACGAACTGTTCATCACACTTAAAATATTGTTTTACACCTAATATAACTCAAAGCATTATGAAAATAAATACATTTTGCAATTTAAATCTAGTAATGCCAAAGAAAATAATTTGTATTATTTGTTTTGAGGGGTTGGGAGAAATAGCATGGGATCCTGGCTTTAAACCACATAAAATAGACAAATGTTTTTGTAATCGTCATTGAGGGGAATAAGGAAGGTCTGGAACAAAACAGAAATCCTGGAAGTACCTTCATTCTTGCTGTGTTTATCCTTCCCAAGATTTTAAGTTTTTGTTTAACCTGATTTTCTAGCACCTCTTAGTTACATTTTAATGATTTCTAGGTTTCTGGGTATTATATTTGCCCTACATTTTATCTTATCCCAATCTTATCGTAAATTAATTTTATTTTTTATCTCCATGGATATACAGTAGATTCTCCAATAACATTGCTTCAGAATTTTCTTTGTTTAATTCCTGTTCTGAAAAGTTGCTGTAGGCCTGTTCCTGTGCATTTGGTTGGTTTCACATTGCATGTAGCCAAACAATAAAACCATTATGAAAACCCAATTCCCTACAAGTTTCAAATACAAAAGGCTGTTTACTCTATCAAATGCTTGGACTCAGGACTCAGAATTCTTTTTCATTTCAGTTTAAAGATACAGTTTAGTCTAGCCTAATAAGACCTCCAGCCAAATAGTCAGTTTCTACCTGGAATGGTGTCCTCTCAAACATTTTATAATATCTCTGGAATTAAAAAAAGTAATTATATAGTAGAAGTATACAGTATACAGTAGAATCCTTAGATTTCTTATATGTCTTACTGTGTCCTCTCAACAGACATAAATATCCAGGACAAAAGAAAAAAAAATTGTTAAGCTAGTGGCCTTACAGTACCTTTTATATCCAGAGATCACTGCTGGAGATTGGTTGTGAAAATACACTGATATACTCTCACTTTTGGAGATACTCCACTACTTTGCCATTGAGCCTCTTCTATATCAGCTGCAGTGGGTCAGCAAGAGTCTGTCCATCCCGGGCTGCCCTAAACTTACTATCCCAGACTCAGAGTACACTGATGACATCATGGTCATGGCTGGGGGACAGCAAGACGTAAGGGCACTGTGAAAATCACTAGAGGACTTTCAACTGTTGTCATCATCTGCTCATGGCCCAGCCTTGTGTCCTGTTGAGTCGAGCAGGAGACCTCAAACTCGCCCTGGTCCTCTTTCTACTGGACACCTGTGGGGTTGACCTGTCCCCACTGCCTCATTTTCTCCTCAGTCTGCTGGAGGAGTGGTGCTGTCTGTGTGTTTGGAGAGAGGAGGAGACGCCCAGTCTGTCACGGTTTCTAATTCAGGGTCATGAGTGAGCCAGAGCCTATCCTACAAAGCAATGGGCTCAACACAGGAGCCTGGACTGGTTGTCAGTCCACCAGAGGGTCGACAGAGGAAACCAGTGTGAACATGGAGAGAACATACAAACTCCAGGTCTCCAGCTCCCCAGGTCTTGAACTGAACCCAGGACTCTGGTACTGCGATACAGCTATGTTAACCACTGCTCCACTGTATGTTCCCTCTTAAACAACCCATCAGCCACAATACTAGAATGGAGACAGAACTGGACCACTTCTTATTCTTCAGCAGCAGACTGGTCTGAGCCAGTGTCACCCAGCTACACCACCTGCTGGACATGGACCTGGGCTGCTGGCACTGTGTGGACTGGATGTGAGCTACTTTGGGACTGTATTCCCTGCAGTGTACAGGCAGATATTCATGTCAGATTCTGTCTGCGCTACATCTCGGGGGATGCTGTTAATGAAGGGTCACCCCTCTTGCTGCCTCTTGAAAAGCAGAACAGTGTACCCAAATAATAAACCATATATAACTAAGGATGTGATAGACTGCATCAACTGTAAAAGACTCAATTTTAAAAACCAGGATCAAGTGCAACTGAAATTACTGCAAGAAGAGTTTAAACTAAAGCTCAGGAATGCAAGGCTAACAACACAAGGAGACAATGGAGAGTGACTTTGAAACATTGAACTCCAGGAGTCTGTGGTAAACAATGAAAACAGTCACAAACATGAAATCTTCAAAGAAGAGCGTCCATACAATGGATGAGTTGGCTAAAGCAAATGATCTGACTGACTTATCTGAGGTTTGAGACACAGGACTTCTCTGTTGCAGGTGATAGTATATTAAATACTATTACAGCAGACAGTAGTGCTGGTAGGCTTGTAATAATTCCACAGATGACCACACAATGTTTCAAGCACATATGTGCGAAAAAGGCAACAGGCCTCAATGGCATCTCTGCCTCTCTTTTAAAAAATTGCGCAGAGGAATTAACACCAGGATGGTGCCCCGTCTTTCAGAAGTCTGCTGACTCTCACTTTGTTCCAGCGCTGTGGAAAAAAGCAATGATGGTGCCAATACCCAAAAAGCCCTGTCCCTCAGATAATAATGATTACAGGCAGGTAGCACTGACGTCTGTTGTTATGAAATGGTTTGAGAGGATTATGGTATCCATGCTGTGCTCAGAGGTGAACACTGTACTGGATCCATATGAGTTTGCATTTAAACACAGGTGGGGCACCGATGATGCAATCAACAGCATTATGCATCTGTTTCTTAAACACCTAGAGGACCCCAGTGCCTATGCTCAGATGCTGTTTATGGACTTCAGCTCTGCATTTAATACGCTGCATCCCAATCTATTGATAAGCAAGTTGAAGCAAATCTCCGTTAACCATTACATTATAAGATGGTATCACTCATTTTTTAAAAACCGTACACAGTACACAGTAGGTCAATAAAACTCTTTCTTTCGGAATCAAGATCCATTAGCACAGGTGACCCTCAGGTCGGTGTGAGCTCTCCAGTTCTGGTCACACTTTATACAAATGATTGTGCAATCAGTAGTCAAAGCAACTTCATCTTCAAATTCTCAGATGATACAGCTATGCTTGGCTCAATGCGCAGAGGAAGCAGCTCATCTGTATAGGTCAGAAACCCATAGGTTTGTGCAATGCTGTGACAACAATTGCCTAATTCTGAATGTTAAAAAAACAAAAGAAACAGATTTTGATCCCAGAGCAGTTGGTGATCACCCAGATGTAGTAATCCACAAAGAACTTATCACTCAGGTTGATTCATATAAGTACTTACAGTAGGTGTACACATAGACAGTAACCTGTGCTGGACTACTCATGTAGAGAGTTTTTGCTCCAAAGTTAAGCAGCACTTATATTTCTTGCGAAGACTAAGAGTGTTTGGGGTTGGACAGGAAGTAATGCTGTAATCGAGAGCATTATCAGAAATGGTATAACAGCGTGGTTTGGTAATCTATCAGTTCATTTTAAATCGCAAATTTCCTGCCTCATCCAAACAGCTTTGAAGTCATGGGAGTGAAACAACATCCCTCCCTGCAGACAATCTTTGAAAAATCCATAATCAAACAGGCAGAAAAAATTATATCAGATCCTTCCCATATTCTCAATTCTGAATATGAACCTCTTCCTTCTGGGAAATGTTTTAGGGTTCCCAAATGTAAGTTAAACAGATACAAACATTCCTATAATCTCGTACTTTAGAGGAACGATCTCTGGTCACAGCTGAGGGGAAAGCTCTGTACGGGCTGTGCACTGATCTCATCTGTCATCTCTCCCTGACACTCACTGGAAACTTGAATGGGGATACAGCCTGCCTAGGAAAGCCTGTACAGATTTCTCTCTTTGACACAGCGGATACAAATCAATGCGCTAACACTGATCAACACTAGGGGGCCCCAAATAACAGCAATTACATCCCTCTAACTTTCATTACATGTATGCTCCACTACAAACACATTAACACCAAAAACAAACACAGAACAGCGGCAGCAACAACAAGTTAAATAACATACATCTTAGAAAATAAATCGGTGTGAGTCAGTGGTAGGGGTAGCGTTCAGTAATCTGACAGTTTGTGGGAAGAAACTGTCTCTGAATCTGGACGTACTTGCCTTTATGCTCCTATAACACTTACCAGAGGGAAGGGGGAGAAAAGTGAGGAACCAGGATGACTGGTATCCTTAGCGATACTTCCAGCCTTCCTGAGAGCAAAACTGTTTCAAAATGTTCACATCTGCACACCAAGAGTTGACTATCATTAGACATACACTACCAGCCGAACCAGAGCGATCCATGTGATAGGTGAAGAATCTGTCAAGCTGAACGGCTGAGTCAGGTGTATTGGGGGTCAGCCAGGTCTCAGAGAGACAGAGAATACAACAATCCTTCTGATGGCTTAACTCGTCCATCATGCTCTCCACGGACTGCACGTTGGTCAGGAGGACACTCAGGAGTGGGGTCCGGTAGCCGCAGCGCTTCACTCTCGCTTGAAGTCCTCCCCGCTCCGCGTCCTTCGCGTTCGCCTGCTCTGCTCTGAGTCAGCTGGGGGGTCCGTTCGCAGAGGCACCCAAGATAGGAAATATCTGTTTAAATCAGCGATTCTCAATCCAGTGTCCACAAGTACTTGTCGGTCATAAATAATTGCTGAAAAGATTCACTGGATACAAAAAGCCCACAATACAAAACAGATGAAGACATAAAGATGAGGAGCAACACGTACCCACTCTCCGGCACCATGTTGATTAATTATATCAGCTACTGTGATTAATTATATCAGATGTACTGTATCTAATTGAGCCTGCCTAGACTAAATGCTCATGTGACTGACTAAATCGTTCGTCATAGAACAGCGCCGAACATTCCATAACTTTTCTCTCTCTCTAGCTAGAGAACAATTTATGTTAGTCTCTCCACAAAGCGATATCGCTCACTCTTAAAATATTTAAAAGAATACCTCACCCACGTCTTGATTCCACACTGGCACTCTGTCTCCTTCATAGATATAGGACAGTAAGCCAATGGACCCCGCAATCCCAAAACCCCCGCATTGTCCCACCTCACTAAAAAGCTGACAGCCCACAGTGGAGAGTCTTGTGCGCTACCATTGTTATCAAGTAGTTTGTGTCGGTTTTAGATCCAGCAGACTCTGTCCCTTCTGTAGCTCTGTGTGAATTTATGTAGTTTTAATATGTATTTTTTGTTGTTTATTACAGTTTGTGAATATAATGTTAATGTCAATATGTTTAGGTGAAATGCAAGTTATATTAAGATAAGATGATTTTATTGGCCATATACAATTTCTTGAATTAGGAATTTGTCTTTTCGCATACCCCAACTTGCTCTCCATGAGACACACAGACAGGGAGAGAAGCTTGGGGTCAGAGCACACAGTCAGCCATTTATAGGACACCCCTGGAGCAGCTGGGGTTAAGGGCCTTGCTCAGGGGCCCAACAGAGTAGGATTCCTCTGCTAGCCACGGGATATGAACTGGCAATCTTCCAGCTACCGGCACAGAGCCACAGTATATTGTAATTCAACTCGGTTAAATAAACATATACTGTGCTCATTGAACTAGAGGGAGTCTGAGGCTACATGTCCTGAGAGAAAAAAAAGCACTGTGGAGAGATCCGGAGTATACAGATCGGCTAGTCTGCGCGGAGGGGTGAGTTTACATTTCATTAACGACTGGAGGAAAAGTGGAGAGATTATTGGGAAAAGAGAGAAACAGAAGGGACTGGATTGGGATTGGAAAAATGTCTGGAGACGATGTGCAAGGCATCCACATTCATTCTCAAAGAAAACACTCGGGATCTGCGGAGTGCAATGAAGAGGCAGCAAGTTTCTCGATCATCAGAGGCTGCAAGTAAACCTGAAGATTTACAGCTGAGAACAGTGGACACAGGATACAGATTATTCTCACCGGACTGTCTGTTTTATTGTAGTCAGGACTCAAATCTATTTTACTGTTTTAACGCGGACAAACCTGTTTTTTCTGACTTTACTTTTACCATCCAGTATTAAAACACATTTTATTTTAAAAAAGTTTGTGAAATTACTAAATTTGAGGAATATATCGTCTCGCCTTTTCACCAGCGTGCCAACGATTTTTTTTGGTTTAAGAGACTTTCTCGCACGGTTATTTATATATATATTGTTGTGTTTGAGAAATTTCACAATGCAGCGTGGTCTGTATGTGTTTTTCAATTTTAAATGACAGAAAGTAAGGAGGATATTTGCTCATTGGGCACACAAGCCTTGTGAAGTCATCTTGTGATCACCGGTAGAATTGCGGTTGAAATTCCTGAAAACTCTTATATAGTCACAAATTGATGGCTGTTTCAGGTGGAGGCACTGCCAAATTAAAAGCTTCATTTTTTGTGCAATTGACTGAAGTTGGACACAACATCGGTCACATTAAGAACCTAAGACATCCCATGTATTATATTCTGTATGAATTTAATGTTATACCTCAGGTTATAGTTACACTTCTGTGCTGAGAAACAGGCACACTTTCACTGGTACAGTATATCACTTGGTCCCTCCTGACTCCCATGTTGAGTCTCTTGATCCACCTCTTCTCTAATCTTAGTCTGGCCTTCAGCAGCCCTGCTGTTGTGTTCAGGGTGAGTTATGTCAATAAGAAGAGAATTGTACCCAGTGCACTTTCTGCTGGGCCAGGCCCAACTCCTCTTCTACAGGAGCAGGATAAACACAGTCTCAGGTGGAGGGTCTGTAGAGGTGGAGAGTGTTTGAGGGGTTGGTGAAGAGCAGGATCTCTCTTGAATTCCTCTAGTAAAACTGCAGAGATTCTTGTTTGAAGGTATCAGTGTGTTTTGACTTTAATCCCAAATGAAGCTCAAAGGCTTTCATAGCTGTAGTCTGTAGTCGTTGAGGCGAGATATTTTTGAAAAGGTATTATAGGAACAAGTATTATAGTGGATATTTTAAAACTGTGAGGGTCTTCCTTCTGATGTAGTGAAATATTATAAATGTTGGTAAACACAGGAGCCAGTTGATCAGCACAATAGCTGAGGGCTGCAGCTGACAAATTGTCTGGGCCTGTGGCTTTCCTTTTATTTTGTTTTTTGAAGATTGCTCTTAGTTCGTCAGTGTGGATGGAGAAAAAAAAAGGATGAAAATGAAAGTAATGAGGAGGCCAAATCAAAAATTCTACGAGTGACTGTGTCATTCGAAAGGGGCAGCAGGTTGAGCTGTTTAGCAGCTTTTTCTTCACACATAATATGTGTTATGTCACGTCCCTGGAGAACTCACCGCCCTTAATCAACATTCCAGTGCAGTTTCCAATTAACTAATCAGACACACCTTCTTCCACCCGCCTACTTAAACCAACCTGACACACCACTCCTTGCTCAGTATTGGGTTTCACCTAGCTAGAGCTTCCCCGTTCCCCGTTCCCCGTTCCCCGTTCCCCGTTCCCCGTTCCCCGTTCCCCGTTCCCCGTTCCCCCTGGATCTCAACTTTGTTATGGTGGATTTACTGGTTTTTGACTCTTGCCTGACCTCCTGACCCACGTTTTTGGATAAACTCCTGCTGGTACTTTTGAGTTCAGAGGATTTTGCTTTGGGTCCTTCTTCCGCAATACGTGTCAGCTCTTTTCCAAATGGAAATCAAAGTTCTTCACAAATAATGTGCGGCTTACCTGCTTTAGCAATCCGCAAGCTTGCATTTTCCCACGTTTCCGTTTCAGGAGTCCGTCTCAGATGTTAAAAGAAGTTTTTATTTCATGCGCATGGGAGCGAAACACAGAGACGCTTGGTGTATTTTTCTCAAATTAACCTAGAACAGTTTTAAAATATTTTTCTGTTATCTATCACGCTTTCCACTCACATTCTCCTACTTCCCTATTTGCTGGAGATAACGTTTTTTTAAATACAATTAGTCATTTATGTTCGGAGCACGCATTCCTATACAATGGTATAGAATTACATAGTAGCTCTTGTGTCCACTCAAGTATTAGCGTGCCCTGTATCATAGTACGTGGCTGCGTATTTGACACATAAACTAATTTCATTCAATTAGAAAATGAAGAAATAATTGTATTTATGAGAAATCTAATTCCTTATTCTTTTAAACAGTGAGATTTCAGCTGCAAAAGCAACAGAGACAGCACTAGCACTGCTTGCCATAGAAGTTCAGGAAAGGGTGAATTAAGCCATAATGCAATAATTCGGTGATCAGTAATAACAGTTTAAAATGTGCATAGATTAATGTAAACATGCTGGGAACTTCACAATTAAAGAGCTCTGTAGGAAAAGAAACAAATGATAGAGAAAACCCAAGCTTTTTAAGGCTGAAACTAAAATTCAGTCTAACAAATTAAGGCAAATTAAAATTTAGGATATAAAAATTTTTGGGGATGTAAATAAATACAAAAATGCACATGAGCAAAACGTTTTAGAAATGGAGCTGGTGTTACTTTGAAATAAGCAAACAGAAAAATGTCATGACCAGACACAGTGCAGAAGAAGGATGACGGGACACTTGCAAAGCTTAGATATACAGTACAAGAAATCACAGAAAGCTGTGTTTTACAAAAGAACGTCTAAACCTGAAACAGATTTGGCAGAGAGTGAGGCACTTGAATAATCAGGTGCATTTCTGGCAGGGTGAGAATGAAGGTTTGATGGGATAAAGAATCAGAAAATTAACTAACATGAAAAACAGTAATTTTATTAGAAAACCTTAAAGTACAGTATATGAGTTAGTAGCAAACATGGTTTCAAGGAAGACTTCTTAAATAGTTGAACATTCATTAAAGCAAGTCAGTTTTTGTTTGCCACACATAAAATACATTTTTCAAAGAAAGTAATTTAGCCTGTCAGTAATGGAACCACTAAATAAAGACATAAAAATAGAAATCCTATACAATGTAGCAGAATTAATTTAGGACTCAGCAGCTGTCAAGTTAAGATCAGTGTAAATTTTGTCACTGTGTTGGTGTTAGATGGTAACAGTGAAAACAGGTATTTAGAAATGACTCATTTTGAGAAGGAGATTATAATTATAAATCTAACAGGATAGGGAAAGCACAGAAAATATGTACAGTGTAATTGATCAGATCATTATGCAAAGCCATTTAGCAAAAATGGTGTGAGAAGAGTGACAAACCAGTATAGTTTTGATCCTTTTTTTTCTGAACCAGGGAAAATCTGATCATGTTTCTCTATAACAATAACAGTAACTGTAAACTTTATTTTATATAGCACATATCCAAGCATCTCAAAACAATATAGCAGGTGTAAAAACAGTTATGAAGACCACGAGTTACAAAGTAAATACATATAAGAAAGACAAGCAGTTAGAAGTGCTACCGAAGTTAGAAAATGAAGCTGATACAGACACTAAAAGGAAGGTTTTGAGGTTAGATTTAAATGCACTCAGGTTAGGTGACTCTGGTATCACTGGGGATACAAATCCAGAGCTCTGGGGTATAGCTAGAGAAGGCCCTGTCACCCACAGAATGTATATGTTCTTGAGGACAGCTAGAAGACCAGAGTCAGAGGGACAAAGGTTGCAGATAAGCCAGATAGGTATTGAATGAGGATGAGGATTTTGAAGTTGACTCGAAACCTGATAGGAAGCCAGTGCAAGGACTTGAAGACAGGTGTAATGTGATTGCTTGTTTGCGACCTGGTCAAGATTCTGGTTGTCAAATTCTGAACATACTGGAGATTGCTTGGTGTGGATGTAATTACCCAAGCGAACAAGATGTACAGTCATCAATTCTAGAAAAAGAAGCCCTTTTAGTTTCTCTAGTTCCCTTTAAAAGAAACTAAATCAGTGTGATGTTCCATAATGCAGCTTTTTTTAATGCTATACATGGCCGGTATTTACATATGATGTTTGTGATTTAAACAAATTAATACAAGCAGTTTTTGAGGATTTAAGTTAGTCTGACTTATTGCAGGGAGCAAAGCATTAGGAGTTATGTTCAGGCTAGTAACAGCGTGTCTGAAGAGCTCTTGCAAAAAAAAAAACAACATACTGTATACAAAATAACAGCATACAGGTACAGATGCAGCCATTCAAAATGCGCGGGCGATACCGCATTATTTTCCGGGGCGCTGTACGCAGTCTACCGCGAGTTACCGGTAAATACCGCTAGTTACCGTAAATTCTCCTATAATACGGCAAGCAAAATAATAGTATCCGGAATTTCCGCAAGGTGGAGCTAATAAAGCTCAACCTCTCATGTTTGAGCTGTTGCCATCAAAGTCTTTAACGAAGATATTACTTATAGTATTAATAATGAATGACCTTGGACAAGCTGTAAACTCAAAGTATTGCCCTGGTCCACATTCTTTTTTTCATTGACCGTCTTTGTAAAAGTAACACCACAGCATTTCGCAATCACACATTTGTTTCCAATCATGCAAAGTACAGTAATTTTTGAGAATCGATTCACCATGCCTTTCACATGCTCATAAAAGAGATTGATTTAGGAACATAAACATTTTACCGTATGCAAACTGTACTGTATACAGTATGTATATGTATATTTAATGTCATAACTGTGCCCGTTTAAGTATTGAATATTTATATGGAATTTTACCACTGAAGGGAAATCTTAGTGCCTGAGTATAAAAAGAATAGGAGCATACTGCAACGCGTGTGAAGGCCATAAACGATATTAATTTTGGAACATAAACATACAGTATATGGCTGGTCTTGGTACTTTAAAGAAAACATACACACCAGTATTCCATTTCTCCCTAAACATTTTAAGCATCGAAGTCTTTAACTAACGTGATACCGGAGTCAACAAGCATACTTTTAGAATTTGATTAAAAGGGAATATAATATGGAATCGCGTATCTAAAGAAATTAATAACGATATAATTATATTCATGTACCGCAACACAAGAATAGTACACGCTGTACATTGTCTGTTGATAAAGTTTCTGTAGTGCTTTTTCAGCACTCTGCATGTGACCTTGCCGGTGGTGCTGTGGGTTAGGTTCCCGACTCCCATGTCACACGGTCTGAACTTGAACTTGAACTTTATTGCCATATGTAACCGGTACTGGTACAATGGAATTCTTACTTACAGAAAGTCTCTCAATTGTAAAACAAGTGTAAAAAACAAAACAAAGTGCAAACAGTGCATCAAGACAATGTACAAACAAACAATAGACAATGTGCAAGTAAACATGACAGTTTGAATGTAAACAATTCAGACGTGTAAACAATGACTTGAGATGTGCAATAGATAAGAAATCATAAAGAGGTAGATGGTGATGGTGTAGGTGTGGTCCGAGGGGGATGGCTAAATGTGTTTGCCAGTCTCACTGCTTGTGGATAGAAGCTATTGAAGAGTCTAGTGGTAAGTGTCCGTATGCTCTTATATCTCTTGCCTGAGGGCAGTGGGGTGAAGAGCTCATGCCCGGGGTGGTGACTGTCCTCTGTGATGGCCAGAATTCTACCACGGCAGCGGTCCTCATAGAGCTGTTTAATCTCGGAGACCGCAGCCGATGATCTTCTGGGCCATATTGACCATTCTCTGCAGTGCCTTTCTTTCTCGCGAAGAAGTGTTGCCATACCACACGGTGATCCCGTTGGTGAGGACGCTCTCGATAGTGCAGCGGTAGAAGTTCACCAACACATGTATTGGCATCCCCCATCGCTTGAGGCACCTCAAGAAATAAAGGCTCTGCTGAGCCTTCTTCATGATAGAGTCAGTGTTCACAGTCCAGGTTAGATCTTTAGAGATGTGAATTCCCAAAAACCTAAAGCTGGTGACTGTTTCCACTTTCGTTCCATCAATAAAAATAATAAAATCCAAAATAATAAATCCAAAATCCAAAAATAATAAAAAACAGCTTAGCTATTAACAATGATCAGACATATGCAAAGACATTGGTCCATGTTCTTAGTAAGACTTCAAAGTTACAGGTTTGAACTTGGCATTTGACCACTGTTCCAGCCTTTAACCAGCACTCAATACTGAGTGGGCTGTGAGTGTGTGGCCTGTGTCTCCGAAAGTCCACTATTAGCTCTTTCGTTTTCTTTATGTTCAAGTCCAGGTTATTGCTATGACACCACCT
The DNA here is from genome assembly GCF_040954835.1 of Lepisosteus oculatus. Classification (NCBI taxonomy): domain Eukaryota; kingdom Metazoa; phylum Chordata; class Actinopteri; order Semionotiformes; family Lepisosteidae; genus Lepisosteus; species Lepisosteus oculatus. The sequence goes on from NC_090713.1 coordinate 16,807,319, forward strand.
AAGCAGCTGTACAACTTCATCCCTGTAAGTGGACTCGTCATCATCACTGATCAGTCCTATTATAGTGGTGTCATCAGCAAACTTAATGATGTGGTTGTTGCTGTGTCTTGCTGTGCAGTCGTGAGTAAATAGGGAGTACAACCTTGGACTCAGACAGCAGCCTTGTGGGGTTCCAGTGCTCAGGGTGAGTGGTGTTGATGTTTTATTGCCTATCCGCACCACATGTGGTCTCTCGATAAGAAAGTCCAGCAGCCAGTTGCAGACAGAGTTGCACAGACCTAATCCCCTGAGCTTTGTCACCAGTTGACTGGGTATGATGGAATTGAATGCTGAACTGTAGTCCACAAACAGCATTCTCACATACGAGTTCTTAGTGTCCAGGTGTTCCAAGGCTGTATGCAGAGCCAGGGAGACAGCATCATCCACTGATCTGTTGTTCTGGCAGGCGAACTGCAAGGGGTCCAGGGACTGATGGAGGAGTTGATGTGTGACAACACCAGCTTCTCCAGGCATTTCATCACCACAGATGTTAATGCTACTGGGCGGTAATCATTCAGGCATGTCACTTTTGTCTTTTTGGGGGTTGGAACAATAGTGTTTTTTTTAAAGTAGGTGGGGACCATGGACTGTGACAGGGAGGAGTTAAAGATGTCTGTAAACACTGTGGTCAGCTGGGCTGCACATGTCCTCAGGACGCAAGGTGGTATCCCATCAGGCCCTGCAGCCTTACGGATTTTCACCCTGCTCAGAGTCTTCTGCACATCCTGCTCTGAGAGTTTCAGAACAAACTCGCCCTGCACACTTGGGGTCTTCTCAGCATTGCCTGTGTTCAGAGCATCAAAGTCTGTGATTGAATCCTGCTGTGGAACCATGACTTTTTTTTTAACAAACATATCTTTGAAAAAATGAAACGGTTCCCTTGGTCAGAGATTAAATAAAACCTCACTCGCACCAAAGAAATTTATATTTCTAAATATCACAACATGATCGAATTTAAGTCATTTTCATAACAATGAATAGTCACCTAGGCGTTGCAATATAAACATTTATATTGATTTAAATCGCTTTTTGATTTAAATCGCAAACGCGGGTTTAAATATATGTGTTTTTTGATTCACAATCAGACAAATGCACCATAAATTGATATCTTTGTCTTCTAAGTATCTTAATAAACTTTCAGCATAGCTTTCTCCCCGTTTAGATTTATTTTTCTTGGGATCTTGGGATCAAACGTGGAAAGATTAGGTTGTAATCGTTTTTATTTTTTAAATACATTGCGGAGTTAAAGCAAGTTAAAGCCTTGATTTTAAATATCACCTTTAAAAGTGGAATCTCAAAGCAAAGTAAATACCCAACACCGATTGTACCCATCTGTCATGCTAATAAAGCACCTTGAATTGAATTGAATTGAGGGAGAGAGGGGGGGAGGGCGAGCGAGAGAGCCAGGACAGACATGCAAATAAGATACACTCCACAGACATTCACAACAGCGACATATCATAAAACGTTTGCACATATAGTTAAGTTATTACTTGGTTTTCAAAGTGCAATGAAATACAATATTGTTGTTGTTGCTGTTATTGTTGTTTTTATCCTGTAAAGCGTTTTGAGAAGCCACATTTAAAGGCGATATATAAAAGCGCTGATTCTTATGGAATGTGTTCCGCCGGGGATCTAACCCCAGCGTCTAACCCCTCTGATTGGAGAAAAAGACATGCTGGTTTGCTATACTGTACATACTGTACCAGGAAGATGATTTCTTTCTATTCAAAATGTGTATTTTAAAAGTTTAAGAAGTAAAAACCTTACAGCGTACACAGATTTCTAAACTGATCAGGATCGTTATCTTTGTCTTATCCATAATAATGTTCACCGCTCTGTCCAGCAAATTAATAATAAACTTTATTTTATATAGCGTTTTAAATGAATAAGTAATTAGATTGCTCATAAACCCAATCACGTTTTCTACAGTACATAAACACAGCGTGATTGCTCTCTGAAAATGCTTTTTCTTTATATTTAGGCTCAGATTTCAACTATAGATCGTATTATTATAAACTTGTTTTTTTAAAGGGGATGAGAAGAGTGACAAACTAGTATACAGTACTTTAAAACATTAATAAAATAATAATAATAAAAACAATAATAAAAAACATTGCCACACTCGGACCGTTAAACCAACGCATTAGCACGTCAAAGCCCATTGAGGAGCCGGGCGCAATAACTGTTTTGTCCCTTGATTTACTGATCTGCATTAATTACAGAAATCGAGTTCCTGCTCTTTGCAGACGACCTGGTCTGTCGCCCACAAAACAGAGGCTGCGACAGAACCTGGCACTGCTGGAGCAGCACTGTCAGACCTGAGCGCTGACAGTCAATCTGGACAAGACCAGAGTTATGGTTTTCCAGAAAAAAAGCCAGACCTCCAGTAGTCTTCCTTAAATCGTCGGATTATGAACGAATAAAAGCATCTTATTTAAAACACGTTTGCGTTTGTTTGGGAGCTATATTATGTATTTTTCATATGTAAGATATAATGACATGTTCCCGCTTACACATCGCACGACTTTAAAAGCTAGAAAAACAGGTTTTGATTCACATTATCTGGTGAGCCTTGTTTTGTCAAGGAACAGCACAAAAAAAAAACTGCAACGGACATAAAAACTCCCTTGCTTTTAACAGAGCGTTTCATAATTACCAACTACGAAATTTATTTAAACTGCGACACTTATCATTCAACCAGAGTTCGAAATATCACAAGGATCCTCTAGAGCACAGCAAAGACTGTATTAAAAGTATACTAGTGACAAACTAGTATACTTTAGATATTTTTTTCTGAACCGGGGAAAATCTGATCATGTTTCTCTATAACAATAATAAAAACATTATTTTACATATCACCTTTATGTGATATCACCTTAAGGACAGCACATACAAGGGTTAATTGCACAATGGACCGCGCAAAGAAATTTAAAATAGTCTTCTTTAGGTGTGAGGGTAGGAGTGGATCGCAGCAGGCATAATCGGCAAATTAGGAAAACAAAGAACAGGACAGGCGAGACGTTTATCCAGAGAGCAAGTGATCAGAAAAAGGAACAGCTGTTACGCCTAGGTTTTACGCTCTCTCTCTGCTGAATGAATAAAAGCATTTTATTAAAAACGCATTTGCGTTTGTCTGGGTATTTACTTTGTAATCTGTGGTTTACATCTACTGTATTGTTTTGAGATGCCACTTTTAAAGGTGATATGTAAAATAAAGTTTTTTTATTATTGTTATAGAGAAACATGATCAGATTTTCCCTGGTTCAGAAAAAAGACGATTGAAATCTGTAATCTTTCCACTTGTATGTCATCGGAAAATACACTGCTTTGTGTAAGGATGGTATCAAAAAGTAATCTAAGTGGTGAGAAAGCTGTGCTCCCCAAAGCGCTTTACAGGATAAAAACAATAACAGCAATAGTGGCTGGGCAAATGATTTTTTAAAAGAAATACAAAATGAGATATAATGATGTGTTCCGGCTAAGACATTAACGAGTACAACCCCCCTCTCTGTGGGAGTGCTGGCTGTGACGAATTAAACCAGTTTCACAGGTATTTTCAAAGTAGAAGGGGGAGAGATTTCCAGCTTAATTTTCGTGTTAAATAATTTTTTTAAATTAAAATTCATTCTATACAGCAATCGCATATTTGGGTACCGTTTCATAAAACTTTCATGCCTAAAATGTTTAGGGAGAAATGGAAGACTGATAATGGAATGGAATGGAATGAATGATAAGTGTCGCAGTTTAAATAATTTTTGTAGTTAGAAATTATGAAACGCTCTGTTAAAAGCAAGAGAGTTTTTATGTCCGTTGCAGTAAAAGAAAATGCCTGACAAAGAAGGACTTGGACAGATTCCAAGTGCATTTTTGCAATTTACGTTGCATTGTCCAATGTGCTGCTGTAATACAGTTTAAAATACAGTGAGTCTAAACTGTAGTAAGTCTAAACTCAGCTTTATTTATGGGTTGCAATTTAGAAAAAGTCAAAAACCGCACTCTAAATGCAATTTAGAGCTTTCTGGCAAGAGGAGACACCCAAATTAATAATGTAACATGCCACTGTTTGTGCATGAACAAAGATCAATTTATGTTGCATCAAAAAACACATATATTTAAACCTGCATTTGCGATTTAAATCAAAACGCGATTTAAATCAATATAAATGTTTATATTGTAACGCCTAGGTAACTATTCATTGTTATTAAAATGACTTAAATTCGATCATGTTGTGATATTTAGAAATATAAATTTGTTTGGTGCGAGTGAGGTTTTATTTAATCTCTGACCAAGGGAAACGTTTCATTTTTTCAAAGATATGTTTGTTAAAAAAAAAGGCATGGTTCCATAGTGGGATGTGATCACAGACCATGTGACATGGGAGTCAGGAACCTAACCCACAGCGCCACCGGCAAGGTCACATGCAGAGTGCTGAAAAAGCACTACAGAAACATTATCAACAGACAATGTACAGCGTGTACTATTCTTGTGTTGCGGTACATGAATATCATTATATCGTTATTAATTTCTTTAGATACACGATTCCATATTATATTCCCTTTTAATCAAATTCTAAAAGTATGCTTGTTGACTCCGGTATCTCGTTAGTTAAAGACTTCGATGCTTAAAATGTTTAGGGAGAAATGGAATACTGGTGTGTATTTTTTCTTTAAAGTACCGAGACCAGCCATATACTGTATGTTTATGTTCCAAAATTAATATCGTTTATGGCCTTCACACGCGTTACAGTATGCTCCTATTCTTTTTATGCTCAGCTACTAAGATTTCCCTTCAGTGGTAAAACTCCATATAAATATTCAATACTACAACGGGCACAGTAAAGACGTTTACTGTAAATCTTTCTACGACAGACCAACGGACCACGAGTGCCCCTGTCGGTCAACCAATCACGTACCCCGTCATCGTGCGTCACAATGCGCGACACCGTAGCCAATTACCTCTGGTACGTGTCTGTACCGCGCACTTTGAATGGCTGCATCTGTACACTTTCACTGCTATAGCACCTGAACCTGTCTGACTCCCATGTTGAGTCTCTTGATCCACCTCTTCTCTAACCTTATTCTGACCTTCAGCAGCCCTGCTGTTGTGTTTAGGGTGAGTTATATCAGTAAGAAGGGAATTGTACCCAGTGCACTTTCTGCTGGGCCAGAGCAAACTCCTCTTCTACAAGAGCAGGATAAACACAGTCTCAGGCGGAGGGTCTGTAGAGGGAGTGAGAGTTTGAGGGGTTGGTGAAGAGCAGGATCTCACTAGAATTCCTCTAGTAAAACTGTGGAGATACTGTAAGGGTTCTAGTGAATACAAGCTATATTTTAGTTCAACCAGGTTAAATAAACATGTACTGTGCTCATTGAACTTGAGGGGGTCCGAGGCTACGTGTCCCTAGAGTAAAAAGCTGGAGAGCGAGAATCACGACAGCACTATAGAGAGATCCAGAGAGTACGGATCAACTAGTGAGCTTGGAGGTGTGGGTGAGTTTAAATTCAATAGACAGGGGGGAAAAGGGAGAGATTATCAGGAACAGAAAGGAATAGTTGTTTTGAGGGTTGAGAGAAATAGCATGGCACCCTGACTTTAAACCACATAAAATAGAGAGACGTTTTAGAAATGGTCATTAAGGGGCATAAGACAGAAACAAGGAGGAAGACAGAAATCCTGGAAGTACATTCATTCTTGTTGTCCCAATCCTTCCCAAGAGCAAGGGAGAAATTAATTTCCAGTTTTTTAAGTTTTGCTTCATGTCAGAATTTCAGATTCTGTCTGCACTGCTTCTCGGAGGTTACTACTAATGTAGGATCTAAAAGATGGATAAAATGATGTGGAAGAGCTGTGCAGATGTTCAGCTGTTCTTCTGTCTTTTTGTCTGCAGGATGAGGTACTGTAAACTAACAGAGAGATGTTGTGAAGATCTGGCCTCTGCTCTTCAGTCTCAACACTCCAGTCTGACAGAGCTGGATCTGAGTCTCAATAACCTGGGGGATTCAGGAGTGAAACTGCTGTCTGCAGCTCTGAGGGATCCCAACTGTAAATTAACAGTACTGAGGTAAGTGAACACTGGTGATTTTTGTATTGTTTTATGTTAATCATTAAACATTAAAAAGTTGGTATATTTTATAAAAGCAAGATTACTCAGTTGGACAAAAGTACACAACCTTCCACCTACATCATAAATATTTTAATTATGCAGAAATATTTACCGAAGATATTACTAATAGTATTAATAATGAATGAACTTGGACAAGCTGTAAAATCAATGTATTACCGTGGTCCACTTTATTTGTAACCGTCTTTGTAAACGAAAATACTTTATTTTTAATTGACAAAAAGTAACACCAAAGCACTTCTGATCACGTACTTATTTCCAATCATACAAATTAAGTTTTGAAAATCTCCGATTCACCATGCCTTTCACATGCACATAAATTATATTAATTTAGGAACATAAACATATTATGTAAACTGTATATGGATGGTATTGGTAGTTTAAATAAAAAATACACACCAGTATTTCACTTTCTTCCTAAACATTTTCAGCATCAAAGTCTTACATGTGATAATTTCAGAAACGTTTTTATGTGCTCCTTCTGTCCATATCAAGCTTAATATTTGAATATTAAATATGTGAAAAAAGTGGATCCTGTTTTTTATGGTCTGTAGCTCAAATCCTGCTGAACTAAAAATTAAACACAAGAAGAGTATTATTGGACAATGTTGTGAGGCTAAAGAAATCAATAATGATATTAATTCAAAGATCTATATATATTTAATGCATATGCCTGACATTAGAGGGTGTGTCTGCTCGCCTGCGCGGTGACATCACTGTCTTTCCCTCTGAATAGCTAGCAGGGACCTGTGCCATGTGGATGTCTTTAGATCTCCCTTCAGATTTAAAAGGTTATTAATAATATCTTCAGTGTTGCATTAACTTTGGAATGTTCTCCCAAGTGTAAAAAGAGGTGATACTCAGTGTCTCCTCTATACATTTTCAGTTTACAGACCGTAGAAGATGATGATGTGATGGCAGCCATATTGCGCCAGAACGCTCACCACACATCAGCTTTCAGTGGGGAGGAGAGCAGAGTAATGTAGACAATTCATAGAGGGGGATTATTAGGAGGCCATGATTGGTAAGGGCCAATGGGAAATTTGGCCAGGACGCCGGGGTTACACCCCTACTCTTTTCGAGAAACGCCCTGGGATTTTTAATGACCACAGAGAGTCAGGACCTCGGTTTTACGTCTCATCGGAAGGATGGCGCCTGTTTACAGTCTAGTGTCCCCGTCACTATACTGGGGCATTAGGACCCACATGGACCACAGAGTGAGCAGCCCCTGCTGGCCCCACTAACACCTCTTCCAGCAGCAACCTTAGTTTTTCCCAGGAGGTCTCCCATACAAGTACTGACCAGGCAGAATAATGTCTTCCATATCGCATTAAAATTGGAACTCTTTTCACAGGTGCAAATCCACATATTTTCTAACCGCTTTATCCAGGACAGGTAACAATTTCACCCCTCCCCCTTCCCTCTGCCTGTCTGACTTTCTTTTTAACCCTTCTGTGCCCGAATCGCAGCGGGTGAGAAAGGAAAAAAAGTGAAACTTAGAGCGTAAACAAATATTTCTCTAGTTCTTAGTTCCTCTATGTTCCCTTTAAAATAAACTATTATTCCACAATGCCGTGTACTACATGGCCGGTAGGGAAACTAAAGGGAAATTTTAGTAGCTGAGCATAAAAAGAAGAGGAGCATAAAGTGTTTGATGGTCATAAACAATATTAATTTAGGAACTGTATCAGAGATATTTTTTTTAACTGCACTGCATCGGAGAGAATGAGTATAGCTTGTGGGAAATATATTTGTCCTGCATCAAAGTTTAACTCGTTCAGAGCGCCCTATATTACAAACTCCAAGCGTTTCATTTTGAGCTGAATACCCTCACACCTGAAGAAGGCTTCACAGCCGAAACGTTGCGTTTTCTCTCTTCTCTTTTCAGCATGGAATAAACCTATTACTTGTTCCTTTAATTTTTATTTTACTTTAATTTTGTAAACTTAACACGCATTCCGTACAGAAATAAAATAATGTTTTCTACAGTTGTTAAGCAGATTAGCAGGTTACTGACAAAATAGCGCACAGTCCACCACTGTCCAGTGATATAACTTTAATATAAACAAGATCTAATACCTGGTGCACTCCAGGTGTAAGTTAAAAAAACCTGAATTACGTACTATGCTTATGTCTGTGAAACACCTGATCATCTACAGTACTGTGACGCTTTCAGTGCCTTGTGTATATTCTAATTGCAGTGGGGGCAGGGTGTGTGGGGACAGGTTTAGGCTGAAATTTAATTGGTGATCTGTATTCTTCACAACTGAAACACTGTTTTCTCTGAAAGCGTTTTCTTCCCTGTTTAGCTGATCTTTTGCTGCCTGCGCATGCTTACACAGCTCCCTGTGTGAATTATCATACTTGACTGAGAAAGCTTTAGAGAACATTTTTATTATTAACAAATTGTAAAAATGACTTTTACATTGGTGTTTTTAATTTTTCACTTAAGTGTATGGAGGAGTGTCAGCTGTCAATGAGAGCAAACCCCCCCTCTTAGGCTGGGCAAACAATATTTTTTAAAATTAAGGCAAATGAAAATGAAGGATGTTAAAGTGCTAGAGGTGTAAAAAATACAAAAATGCACATGAGCAAAAAGTTTTAGAAATGGAGCAGGTGAAAGGATTTGTAAATATATTTTGTTAAAGCAAGTCAGTTTTTCCGCAACACGTAAAAGACATTTTTCCAAGAAAGTTTAGCCTTTGTCACTAATGAAACCACTAAATAAAGACATAGATATAGAAATCTTAAGCTTTTTTTTTATTCAATGTTGGTAGCAGGATGAACTGTCAGGTTGAGCTAAGTGTATATTCTGTCGCAGATTTGCTGCAAGATTTTAACAGTGAAAAAAGGTATTTAGAAATGAGTTATTTCAAGAAGTAAATTTTCAGAATAATTGCAAATCTAGCAGGATAGAGAAAGCACAGAAAATAGGCAGTTAGATTTATCAGATTAGTATGAAAAGCCATTTAGCAAAGAGGGAATGAGAAGAGTGACAAACTAGTATACGTTAGATCTTTTTTTCTGAATCAGGGAAAATCTGATCATGTTTCTCTATAACAATAATAAAAAGCTTTATTTTATATAGTACCTTTAAAAGTGGCATCTCAAAGCAATACAGTAGGTGTAAAAACAGTTATAAGGACCACAGATTACAAAGTAAATACATATAAGAAAGACAAGCAGTTAGAGGTGCTACCAAAATTAGAACATACAGATACAGACAATATGTCTTCTGAAAAGAAAGGTTTTGAGGTTAAATATAAATGCACTCAGGGGAGGTGACTCTGATATCATTGGGGATACAAATTCAGAGGTCTGGGGTGCAGTTAGAGAAGGTCCTGTTACCCACAGAGTGTAGATGTTCTCGAGGACAGCTAGAAGAGTCAGACGGATTGAGGATTTTGAAGTTGACTCAAAACTCGAAACCTCATAGGAAGCCAGTGCAAGGACTTAAAGTCAGGCGTAATGCATCCCGATCAGGATTCTGGCTGTCCACTTCTGAACATATTGGAGATTGTTCAGTGTGGATTTTATTACCCCAGTGAACTGGATGTGCATTTATTAATTCTAGAATAAATGCCTTTCTTGATTTGTCTAGTTCCCTTTAAAATAAACTATTATTCCAAATGCAGAGTACTTCATGGCTGGTATTTACATATGATATTTGTGATTTAAACAAATTAACACAAGTTTTTAGGGATTTAAGTGTTGGCTGAGTTATTGCAGGACGTAAGACTAGTGATGTAGGTAGGAAAAAGATAATTTTGGGAAAGTTGAGGAATACACTGATAACAAGATCACTTCCTAATGGGGTTAGGCATACTTTTGACAAAATGACAGGAGATGTTACAGGAGATGTAAAAACATTAAAAAAAATATTTCCAAAATAACTACATTAAAGACTTTCATGCTTAAAATGTTTAGGGAGAAAGTGGAATACTGGTGTGTATTTTTCTTTAAAATACCAATACCAGCCATATACAGTTTACATAATATGTTTATGTTCCTAAATTAATATCGTTTATGAGCATCTGAAAGGCATGGTGAATCTGAGATATTCAAAACTTACTTTGTATGATTGGAAACGAATACGTGATCGGATCAACTAAATGCTTTGGTGTTACTTTTTGTCAATGAAAAAATCATATTTTCGTTTACAAAGACAGTTACAAAGAATGTCGACCAGGGTAATACTTTGAGCTTACAGCCTGTCCAATGTCATTAATTATTAATACTATTAGTAATGTCTTCTGTAAAGGCATTGATGCATAAAATATTTATGCATAATTACAATATTTATGATGAAGGTGGAAGGTTGTATACTTTTGTCCAACTGAGCAATCTTGCTTTTATAAAATATATCAACTTTTAAATGTTTAATGATTAACATGCTGTAATACACAGTTTAAAATTAAAAGTCTAAGGAGTATACAACTTAAATTTGTAATCTGAAAATGACCATCTTTCAACAGTGACCGGGATTTGTAACCGTGCATTTTCTGGTGACAGCTCAAATGCTGTACATGAGAGGTTAAACTTTATTAGCTCCACCTGGCGGTTTTACAAGGTGATTCCGGATACTATTATAATAACTGCGGTATGACGCGTTAAGATGCACCACGCCGTTTTACCGCAGCGTACTTCGCGCATTTTGAATGGCTGTATCTGTATACAGTTTACATAATATGTTTATGTTCCGAAATTAATATAGTTTATGACCATCAGATGCATTATGCTCCTCTTCTTTTTATGCTTAGCTACTAAAATTTCTGTTTAGTTGTAAAATTCCATATAAATATTCAATATTAAGCGGATTTAAACGTGCACAGTAAAAAGATTAATTGATTAAATCATTTCACTTATCACTAATTTCGGCCATTCTTCCAACAGTTTGTGATTCAAATTTATCATATTTGGCTTGTAATTGGTGTGTCTTCCTATATTGAATATGAACTTTTTACTCATATTCTCTCCTTGAGTTAAAGTTGGTGGATTTATACCGAATTGAATGGTTTTAGATTCCTCAATTACTGTGGGAGGCCCAACCCCAACATCTCATTTGTATCTTACTCTTAACTCCTGTATTCCTCTTGTGTTTTCTGCTATTTTATATACATCTGAAAATATTTGTCTGTAGAAGCAAGTTAGGTATGCAAAATGTATCAATATGTTAATGTCTTATTTTAGTCTCAATTACTTCTTCCCAGCTTTGAATGTCCTCAGTGTTTTCTCCTCTTCCTGTGCTTTAACCTTGCCTGTTTGAGCACGTCTGGCAGTGATCCCTGAGCTCTGAACCCTACATGTTAAATGACTCTCCTTCAGACTCTCCCTGGTGCTTTAATCAGTTCCTCTTAGCGCAACCCCTGCCTTGTTGATCGTGTCTCTAGTTTAACTTTCTCCTGCCTGCCCTGCTTGCTTCCAGCAGAGCCTGCACCTGCATTGAGTCTCCAGGTTACTGCTTCCATCAGCTCATTGCAGCAGATATCACATGGGGCCCTGGGTTCAATTCCAGACCTGGGGTGCTATCTGTGTGGAGTTTGTATGTTCTCCCCATGTTTGTGTGGTGTTCCAGTTTTCTCCCACAGTCCACAAACATGCTGGTAGGTTAATTGACTTCTGGGAAAACTGGCACTGGAGTGATTGTGTGCTCTTTGATAGACTGGCATCCTGTACAGGGTTCAGTCCTGCCTTGTGTCCAGTGCTTCCTGGGTGTTACGTCACAGTGTGTGGTCCATGTGCTATGTTCCACACTTCCTGGCTTTAATTGTTCTCCTTCCCCCATTGGTCCATCTTCAATCAACTCTTGGCCAATCAAAACGCAGCTTATTCGGAATATAATTTGGAGGTTTTCTGAATGTACCTTGACTTCGGTTCTGCTAGCCTCAGCTTCATTTCGTTTTTGTTTTGCTTCGGCTTAGCTTCTCCTTTTTTGTTCGTTTCGCTTTGTGTGTGTGTGTTATGGGATAGCTTCGACTTTTGTTGGTTTATGTTCATCTCCTTGTACTTTCGTTTGTTTGTGTTATCCTTTATTTTGCCATTACCTTGCCCAAACTTGTTATATGTTATATGTTCAACCTCTGTGCTCTTTTGTACCCTATTCCTTCTGTCTACTCTCATTGTCCCATATTGGCAGTTGTAGTTCACTTGTGTATTTGTGTGAACTTGTGTATAGGGTTAGTTTAGATTGTTGGCTACATTCTGCACACATAGTTGGTCTCTGTATCAGTAACACTAGATTAGGATGGGTGAGTGCCTTTTGTCTAGTATGGTTTTTGGGTAGTTAGTGAAGGTAAGCTAGGGTGTTAGAAAACAATGAAGACTGAGTCTTTTGGGTTTTGTTTTGGTAGATAGGTCAGCTTTCCCTCACTTTATTAGCCAGCTCCATTTTGTTTTTTTTGTTTTTTTTTTTGGAGCCACTCTAGTTCCCTTTCCCTGTGTGTTATTGTATCCAATTACGAACCAGTCACTTTATTCACTTCAAAATAAATCACTTTTGCACCAAAACGTGTTGTCATGCTTCCTAAGTCCCTCACCAGAAACCCACCTGCATCCAAAACTGTCCTAAATGTTATACCCCAAGACACCTGGGGTCATAACACTGGAACAGGCTCTGGGTAACTGTGACTCTGAATTGGATAATTGTTTATTAAAAGTGATGTTGATGGAGTTGAAATGCTGCACTGCCTTCTTTGTCAATTTGCTGACGGTATAAACTCATCCCTGTAATGTCATATAAAGTCAAACTTCAGGGCAAACTTCAGTCTAGATTTATTTTGGAGGGAAGAAAACCTACAACACTCAAACTCTCCCAGATCTACAGTCTTACTTCTGTGCAGCTCAGCTTAAAGCTTCAACTACCTGATGTCACGACCACCAGGCAATCAAGACCAAAGCGTAAGCGAGCTAATCAGCCCCAGCAGCGGGTGATTATTAACAAACGCCGCCGCATGAGTTAAACCACCTGCGCACACTCATTGCGGTGCGCACTGCTATTTAAACCATCTTCACCTGCTTCCCACTGCTCAGTATTGAGTCTACTCCTTGAGAGCTCTACCTGGTGTTTTTCCCCGTACCTCGTTTATTCTGGATTTTGGATTCCCCTTCTGCCTTTTCGACTTTGCACCTCGCCTCTCGCCTCGGACTGTCTGCTACCGGAGAACTTCCTGGATTACGACTTGCCTTTCGCCTTTTGACTACGACCTTGCCTCTGGTTTTGGTTTGTTCGCCTGCCTCATCTATCACCCGTGCCTGCGTCTGCACAGGATCCGTGTATCTTCTCACCAGGGATTCCTAACACCTGAGTGACAGCTCCCCAGCAAAATGGTGATATTATTATGTTTTACACCTAATATAACTCAAAGCATTATAAAAATTAATTCTGCAATTTAAATACATTAATCACTTAGAAAATAGTTTGTATTATAAAAAACTATAGAAAGGTAGAGTCATTTTGAGGGGTTGAGAGAAATAGCATGGGACCCTGACTTTAAACCATATAAAATAGACGTTTTAGCAATGGTCATTGAGGGGCATTAGGAAGGTATGGAACAAGACAGAAATCCTGGAAGTACATTAATTCTTGCTGTCTTCATCCTTCTCAAGAATGAGAGAGGCATCGATTTCCATCTGTTGAAGTCTTGCTTCACATCAGATGCGTGTGAGTTTCTGATAATGTAGGATCTGATGTGATGTCCCTGATGTGCCTTCTTTTTTTCCTGGCCTGCTGGAACCTGTAGTAGTCTCTTAGGTTAGAATAATGGTCTCTGGACACACCTGAGGGGAAAGCTCTGAACAAGCTGTGCATTGATGTCTGTCATCATCTGTTTCCCTGGTAACTTATGTTTAGGCCCGGAAATCTATAAAGCAGTTTTGTGACAATGTCCATTGTAAAAAGCGATATGCAAATAAAACTGAATTGAATTGTGTAGGGAAACAGCCTGCCTGGGAAAGCCTGTACAGATTTATCCTTGTGACACTGCAGGGAAGAATTAATGTCCTATTGCTGGTCACCACTAGAGCCCAAAATACCAGCAATTACAGCCCTCTAACTTTCATCCCTGACAGCTGCATGAAAATAATTTTCACTTCTGAACCTCTGATGTCCCTAATTGAGAGACGTGTATTAAATGGTCATTTGACTGACTAAATGGTGCCTCATAGAGCCTCGCCGAAAGCTCCATACCCTGATTCCTGATCCAGGTGGATGCTGCACATTGGTGGTGGTGGAGGGGAGTCCCCATTAACTGTAAAACGCTTTGAGTGGAGTGTCCAGAAAAGTGCTATATAAGTGTAAGCAATTATTATTATTATTATTATTATTATTATTATTATTATTATTATTATTATAACTAGAGAAAAAATGTTCTTATTTTTCTGGACCGTGCTTTATCGCTCACTCCTAAAATATTTAAACGATTACCTCACCCACTTATTGATTTAACACCGGCACTTTGTCTTCTTCGGAGATATCAGATAGCAAACTATTGGACTGCACACTCCCCAATACCCCGCATTGTCTCATCTCACTGAAAGGCTGACAACCCGCAGTGGGGCGTCTTGTGCGCTACCATTGTTGTCAAGTAGTTTGTGTCTGTTTTGGATCCAGCAGAGTCTGTCTGTTTCTTCTGCAGCCCTGTGTGAATTTATGTAGTTTTAATGTGTGTTTTTGTTGTTTTAGTACAGTATGTGAATATAATGTTAATGTAAACATGTTCAGGTGAAATGCAAGTTATATTGTAGTTCAACCTTGTTAAACATGTCCTGTGCTCATTGAACTGGAGGGGGTCTGAGACTATGTGTCCCAAGAGTAAAAACCTGGAGAGCGAGTATCATGACAGCACTATGGAAAGATCCGGAGTATATTGATCGACTAGTGAGCTCGGAGTGGGGCGAGTTTAAATTCAATAGACAGGAGGAAAAGGGGAGAGATTATTAGGAAAAGAGAGAAAAAGAAGGGACTAGATTAGGATTGGAAAAATGTCTGGGTAGATTGAACATAGTGCGAGGCATCCACATTCATTCTCAAAACACTCGGGCTCTGTGGTGCGCAGTGAAGAGGCAGCGGGTTTCTCTCATCAGAGGCTGCAAGTTAACCTAATGATTTACAGCTGAGAACAGTGGACACAGGATACAGATTATTCTCACCAGACCGTTTGATTTATTGTTCTCAGGCCTCAATCTATTGTACTGCCTTATGGTGGACAAAACTCTTTTTTCTGAATTTTCCTTAACCATACTGTATTAACAAACCATTTCTTCAAAAAAATAGAAAAACATTTTAGTGAAATCATTACATTTTGGGAATTCATCATCTCTCCTCTCAACAAGCTCACCAACGAAGAGACTCAGTGCATTTCTTTTTATAGTATTTTCTTTTGTTTGTTGTTGCTCTAATGTTTAGTTTTATATGTTGCAACTTTCAATAAGCACGATTTAAGGAACCAACACTCTTTACTGTAATTTAAAGAATAGTTTACAACAACTTTGCAAAGGGCAGTACAGTCTCCTTGCTTACAACAAGAATAACAAAAATACAGTAGGTGGATAACTAACATATTTGGTTCCCGGGTCAAATGACCTTGGATCTTCAGGTCAGGATAACCTACAGCTACTACAAAATATGATGTTGAGTTTGAGAAATTTCACAGTATAACATGGTTTATATGTGTTTTTGAAGTTTAAATGACAAAAAAGGTAATTATTTAGAGGTTATTTGTTCATTGTAATATCCTGCACAGTAAAGGGTAAAACGTTGCACACAAATGTTGTGAAGTCATCTTGTGATCACTGGTAGAATTACAGTTGAAATTTCTGAAAAGTCTAATATAGTCACAAATTGAGGGCTGTTTCTGGTGGAGGCACCGCCAAATTAGAAGTTTCTTTTTTTGTGCAATTGACTGAAGTGGGCCACAACATCGGCTACATCAAGAACCTAGGTGATCCCATGTATTATATACTGTATGAATTTAATGTTATACCTCTAATTATGATTTCACTTCTGTGCTGATATTCAGGTACACTTTCACTGCTATAGCACCTGAACCTGTCTGACTCCCATGTTGAGTCTCTTCTCTTAACTTAGTCTTGGCTTCAGCAGCCCTGCTGTTGTGTTGAGGGTGAGTTATGTCAATAAGAAGAGAATTGTACCCAGTGCACTTTCTGCTGGGCCAGGCCCAACTCCTCTTCTACAAAAGCAGGATAAACACAGTCTCAGGTGGAGGGTCTATGGAGGAGAAGAGTGTTTGAGGGGTTGGTGAAGAGCAGGATGTCTCTAGAATTCCTCCAGTAAAACTGTAGGCTCTTGTTTGAAGGTGTTGGTGTGTTTTGACCATGTTACATGTGGGAGTCTGTGTAGAGAGTCTTTCATGTGTAAAACGTGTGCAGTGTTGTGTAGTTTTGCGAGGGATGACATTTATTAAGTTTCATGATCAATTTCTTTATTCTTTAAGGGGGGTTGTATAGGGGTTGAATGTATACTTGTTATTGCTTAATATAATTATTATTTTTTTGTGGTGCTATAGTTAAACCCTGTTTTCTTTCTTCAAATGGTTTATTTTCTTTAAATGGGAAAGTTATTTTTCTCAAAATATCTACAAACATCAAAATCTCCGGTTCACTTACTCCAGTATTGGTCATTTACATTTGGGATTAATAAACCATTTGAAGAAAAACAACAACACTGTAACTAACTAAAATAACTATAAGAAGATGACATCATAATAAAATATGATAATAAATGTGAAGCAATTTTTATTATGGTTAAAAGTCAAAGTCTTTCTATTTCTGTTTCCCATTTCCAGTCACTGTAGCTCCGTGTGTCTCCCTGTTTCCCACTGTCCCCCTTCCTGAGAATTTCTTCTCATCTTTCTTCTTCCTCCTGGAACCCAAATTTTGAAGCAGCTGTTATCTTCATCATCCTCATCAATGGACACTCTGAGATGGATAATGACATGAAGTTGTATATTGCTGCTGAGCTTGGTGTTGTATTGAAGACTTGGAAAGAAAGATGTGGAAGAGCTGTGCAGATGTTCAGCTGTTCTCCTGTCTTGTTGTCTGCAGGATGAGGGACTGTAACCTAACAGAGAGATGTTGTGAAGATCTGGCCTCTGCTCTTCAGTCTCAACACTCCAGTCTGAGAGAGCTGAATCTGAGTAAGAATAACCTGGGGGATTCAGGAGTGAAACTGCTGTCTGCAGCTCTGAGGGATCCCAACTGTAAATTAACAACACTGGAGTAAGTAAACACTGGAGATTTCTTTGTTTTTATTGTTTTATGTAGATATTCTGAGAAAGACAAAATTAGCTTTTTCACATGCATCAAAAATTTAACATCTAAGAAGTACAAAACAAAATGGAAGGAGGGCATATAGAAGGACAAAAGACTGCTACGCAATTTTACACAAGTTCTTGTTTCTGGCTTCTTTGTTAATATCTCATTACTGAGAGACTTTCCATTTTGCCAGATTTTTTACACATATGTATATGTTGTTGTTGATTTATAATTCTGTTGGTAATGTTCTTCATGAGATTTCATTCATAGAATCCTTCTTCATTTGAACACAAGGTCAGTCCAACTTTAACCAGTTTCTAGTTATTTATTTAATGACTGCAGTTCTTACAGTTCCAAACAAGTATCTTTCTGCCTCTGAAGGCCGTTCATCTGGTGTTTTTCCCTATTTGTCTTCAATACTCTTTCGCCAGTTTATTTTATGTCTGGTGTTCCATTCTTCCAACAGTTTGTGCTCCTAAATTTATCATATTTGGATTGCAGTTTGTCTTTCTTCCAGTATTGAATATGAACTTTTTACTTGTACTCTATCCATTAATGTGAATTGCTGAATTTATACAGATTTGAATGGTTTTAAATTCTTCAATTGCTATGGAAGTGCCAACGTCCTTTTTCTCATTTGAATGGTACTATTAACTCTTGCATTCCTTCTGTGATTTCTTTCTGTGATCAATGTGTTAATCTCTTAATCGGTGTGTCTCTTACTGTGTTAATCAGCTAATTGCAGGAGATATATCACTGGGTTCAACCCAGACCTGGGGTATTATCTGTATGGAGTTTGTATGTTCTCCCCAAGTATGTCTGGTGATCCAGTTTTTTCCCACCGTCCACAAACATGCTGGCAGGTTAATAGACTTCTGGGAAAGCTGGCACTGGTGTGAGTGTGTGCCCTTTGATAGACTGGCATCCTGTCCAGGGTTCAGTCCTGCCTTGTGTTCAGTGCTTCCTGGGACAGGCTCTGGGTAACTGTGACCTTGAATTGGGTAATTGATTAATAAAAGTGATACTGATGGTGTTCAAATGCCACACTGCCTTCCTTGTCAATTAAGTGATAGTGTAAACATATCCCTGTAATGTCATATAAAGTCAAATTTCTCTAATTTTATTTGGTAGGGAAGAAAATCTCAGGTAAAACCTACACCACTCAAACTCTCCCAAATCTCTCACAGATCGCCAGCAGCCATATCACTCTGCAATTCACAAATGGCAATTCACTGAAACTTAGCAGGTGTGAGCCTGGTCAGTACCTGGTGGGAGATCTCCTGGGAAAAACTAAGGTAGCTGCTAGAAGAGGTGTTAGTGGGGCCAGCAGGGGGTGCTCACCCTGTGGTCCATGTGGGTCCTAATGCCCCAGTATAGTGACGGGGACACTGTACTTTAAACAGGCGCTGTCCTTCGGAGGAGATGTAAAATGGAGGTCCTGACACTCTGTGGTTATTAAAAATCCCTGGGCATCTCTTGAAAAGAGTAAGGGTGTAACCCTGGTCTCCTAGCCAAATTTCCCATTGGCCCTTACAAATCATGGCCTCCTAATAATCCCCATCTATGAATTAGCTTCATTGCACTGCTCTCCTCCCAACTGATAGCTGATGTGGGGTGAGTGTTCAGGTGCACTATGGCTGCTGTTGCATCATCCAGGTGGATGCTGCACATTGGTGGTGGTGGAGAGGAGTCAACATTAACTGTAAAGTGCTTTGAGTGGAGTGTCCAGAAAAGCAATTATTATTATTATTATTAATCTACAGTCCTATTTCTGTGCAGCTCAGCTTAAAGCTTCAACTACCTGAGTAACAGCTCCCCAGCAAAATGGTGAAGAGGTATTCATCTCACTTGAAACCTTGTTTTATACTTAATTTAACTTGAAGCATTGTGAAAATAAATAATTTCTGCAATTTTAATACAGTAATCACATTACAGTATTATGAAAAAAATATACTGTAGAAAGGAATAGACTTTTCGAGAGATTGAGAGAATTAGCATTAGTCCCTTACTTTAAACCACATTAAAAAGATGTTTTAGCAGTGGTCATTTAGAGGCATAAGGAAGGTCTGGAACAAGACAGAAATCCTGGAAGTACAGTACATTCAATCTTGTTGTCTCAGTCCTTCCCAAGAGCTAGAGAGGCATCAATTTCCATCTATTGAAGTCTGGCTTCAGCTGATTTTCTACCACCTTTTAGTTACATTTTAATGTTTTCTAGGGTTCTGGGTACTGCAATTTAATCTGCAATAACATTTAATCTTATCCCAATCCTATCGTAAATTGAATGTATTTTTTTGTCTCCATGGATATAGATTTCCCAATAACATTGCTTCAGAATTTTCTTTGTTTAATTCCTATTCTGAAAAGTTGCTGTCGTCTGTGATTCCATCTGTGAGAACAGGAAGAGATGTTGAATTTCTGCTGAATATAACAACATCATCTTTATAAAGAGCCTGATTGTGTGTTCTCCTGCTATATCACCTTCCTCTGTATCCTTTTGTTGTCTTATACTCTGAGAGAATAAATCAGTGGTGACAAGTATCTCCTAGCCTTGTTCCCCTCTATGAATTAAAGCTCTCTGACAGAATACCATGAGCCTGTTCCTGTGCATTTGGTTGTTTTTACATTACATGTAGCCAAACAATAAAACCATTATGAAAATCCTACAAGTATCAAATACAAAAGGCTATAGTACCCTGTCAAATGCCTTATCTGGACCCAGAATGTATTAATTTCAGTTTTCATTATTTGTGTTTAAGGATACAGTTTAGTTTAGCATGATAAGACTACCAGCCAAATAGTCATTTTCCACCTGGAATGCTGTCCTCTCAAATATTTTATAATACCTCTAGAATTCAAAAAGTGATTATGTAGTAGAAGTATACAGTCTATAATAGAAGCCTGCGCTAGGTCAGCATGGAGCTTTACATCCCGGGCTGTCCTGATTCTACTATCCGGGACTTGGAGTACACTGATGACATCATGGTCATGGCTGGGATGTCAGGCACTGTGAGAAACCCTAGAGGACTCTCAACTGTTGTCATCAACTGCTCATGGCCTGGCCTTGTGTCCTGCAGAATTGAGCGCAGGAGACCTCAAACTCGCCCTGGTCCTCTTTCTACTGATCACCTGTGGGGTTGACCTGTCCCCACTGCCTCCTTTCCTCCTCAGTCTGCTAGAGGAGTGGTGCTCTCTGTGTGTGTAGAGAGCAGGAGACACCCAGTCTGTCCTGGACTCCACTGTTTCTAACTCAGGGTCATGAGTGAGCCAGAGCCTATGCTAGCAAGCAATGGGCCCAACACAGGAGCATGGACTGGTTGTCAGTCCATCAGGGGTTCGACAGAGGAAACAAATGAGAACACAGAGAGAACATACAAACTTCACACAAATATCTCCCCAGGTCCGGAGCTGAACCAGGGTCCTGGCACTGCGATACAGCCATGTTAACCACTATGTCCCCCTGTGTCTCCCCTCTTAAACAACCCAATAGCCACAATACTAGAATGGACACAGAACTGGGCCACTTCTTATTCTTCACCAGCAGACTGGTCTGAGCCATTGTCCCCCAGTTACAACACCTGCTAGACATGGACCCAGGCTGCTGGTGCTGTGTGGACTGGATGTGAGCTACTTTGGGACTGTATTCCCTGCAGTGTACAGGCAGATATTCATGTAAGATTCTGTGTGCACTTCATCTCGGGGAATGCTGTTAATATAGGGTCATCTCCGTGATATGCTCCCTGTTTTCCCTGGCCTGCTGGGAACTGAAATAGTCTCATACTTTAGAGGAATGATCTCTGGCCACAGCTGAGGGGAAAGCTCTGTACAGGCTGTGCACCTTTCTCAGCTGCCGTCTCTCCCTGACACTCCCTGGAAACATGTGTGGGGATACTGCCTTCCTGGGAAAGCCTGTACAGATTTCTCTCTGTGACACGGCGGAGAACAATTAATGTCCTACCGCTGGTCACCACTAGGGGGCCAAGATACCATCAATTACAGCCCTCTAACTTTCAGCCCGGACAGCTGTGTGTAATTTTTTTTTCATCTGAACCACTGACGTCTCTAATTGAGAGCCCTGCATTAAAAGTTCAAGTGGCTGATTAAATTGTTCGTCATAAAACCGTGTCGAAAGCTTAATAGGCAGAGGCGCACAACTTTTCTCTCTCTAACTTGAATTTTTGTTCTTATCATGCAGAGCTTTATCAATCATTCCTAAAATATTTAAACCAATATTTCACCCATGTATTAATTCAACACAGGCACTTTGTCTTCTTCGGAGATATCAGACAGTTAGCCGGTGGACCCCACACTCCAAACACCCCGCATTGTCCAAAGCTGACAACTCACAGTGGGGAGTCTTGTGCACTACCATTGTTGTCAAGTAGTTTGTGTCTGTTTTAGATCCAGCAGAGTCTGTCTGTCCCTTCTGCAATCCTGTGTGAATTTATGTAAACAGTTTTAATATGGATTTTTTGTTGTTTTAGTACAGTACAATATGTGAATATAATGTTAATGTAAACATGTTCAGGTGAAATGCAAGTTACATTGTAGTTCAACCAGGATAAATAAACATGTATTGTGCTCATTGAATTGGAGGGGCTCCAAGGCTATGTGACCCGAGAGAAAAAAAAGAGAGTGTGTATCTCGCCAGCACTGTGGAAAGATCCGGAGTATACGGATTGGCTAGTGAGCTCAGAGGGGTGAGTTTAAATGTAATGAACAAGCGGAGGAAAAGAGGAGAGATTATCGGGAAAAGAGAGAAACAGAAGGGACTGGATTGGGATTGATAAAACATCCGGAGAGGTTGAACATCATGCAAGGCATCCACTTTCATTCTCAAAACATTCGGGATCTGCGGAAAGCAGTGAAGAGGCAGCAAGTTTCTCGATCATCAGAGGCTGCGAGTAAACCTGATGATTTACAGCTGAGAACAGTGCACACAGGATACACATTATTCTCGCTTGATTTATTGTAGTGAGGACTCAATCTATATTCCTTTAGACAAGCGTACCAATGATTTTGTTTCTTTTGGTTTAAGAGACTCAGTGAATACCTTAAATTAATATTTAAGTTACAGAAAGTAAGGAGGTTATTTGTTGGTTGTAATAAACTGCACGGTAAAGTGAAAAACTGGGCACAGAAACCTTGTGAAGTCATCTTGTGATCACTGTTAGAATTACAGTTGAAATTCCTGAAAAGCCTAATATCTTCACAGATTGATTCATGGCTGTTTCAGGAGGAGCCACTGCCAAATTAAAAGTTTATTTTTTTGTGCAATTGACTGAAGTGGGCCACAACATCGGTCAAATTAAGAACTTAGGTCATCCCATATCATATATACTGTATGAATTTAATGTTATACTTCTGGTTATCGTTACACTTCTTTGCAGAGAAACAGGTTCACTTTCACTGCTACAGTACCTGCTCCCTGACTCCCATGATGAGTCTCTTCTCTAACCTTAGTCTGGCCTTCAGCAGCCCTGCTGTTGTGTTCAAGGTGAGTTATGTCAGGAAGAAGAGAATTGTACCCAGTGCACTTTCTGCTGGGCCAGACCCAACTCCTCTTCTACGAGAGCAGGATAAACACAGTCTCAGGTGGAGGGTCTGTAGAGTGTTTGAGGGGCTGGTGAAGATCAGGATCTCTCTTGAATTCCTCTAGTAGGCTGGGCAAACATTTCAAGTGAAAATTCTTCCACGAGGAGGGTACCTTTAAAGTGGAGATGGCTCCAAATATTTTTGGTGCTCCCTCTCTTTAAAGCCCTGGCCAAATACGAAGCCAGCACATACAGTTAAAATTCAAACTGAACTAAGAACTACACATCCCATTTAAAATGGTGGTGCTTGTGATCTTTGAGGTTAGTCAATGAAACAGAGAAAAATCAGTCACATGACTTTGGGCCTGAGTTTGGGAAGCTTCACCTATCAGCAACAAAGTGAAATTTACATGAAATGGTACCTCAAACTGTCAGTTACATGACTCTCTATGTCACTTAAGCCACTCCTATTTGGACATGTAGTTATGGAGGCAGGAAGACGACCCACCTTCCCTCTGGCTGCCTGACTTGTTGCCATCTTTTACCATTCTGTGTCCGAATCGCAGTGGGTGAGAGAGAGTAAGGAGAAACACAGACAGAAAAAAAAGTGAATCCCGGTTACAATACAAATACATATTTGTGGTAAAGGGGAGTAAAACATCAGTATTTACTGTTAGCAATTAGATAAGATTTACAGTTTAAATTTTAGCTTAAATATAAAGTTAAAATCTCAACATACAGAGTAATGTTGGAAATGCACAATTTTTCTGGAGCAGAAATACAGATGCAGCCATTCAAAACAAGCAGGCGATACCACATTATTGTGCGGTGCGCTTGACGCGGTATACCGCAAGTTACGGTATTAATACCGTATATTCTCGAATAGATCCATATGATACCACATGATAACGCAGGTAAAATAATAGTATCCGGAATTTCCGCAAGGTGGAGCTAATAAAGGTCAACCTCTCATGTTTGAGCTGTCGCCATCAAAGTCTTTACCGAAGATATTACTAATAGTATTTATAATGAATGACCTTGGACAAGCTGTAAACTCAAAGTTTTGCCCGGGTCCACATTCTTTTTTTCATTGACCGTCTTTGTAAAAGTAACACCACAGCATTTCGTTGATCCAATCACGCATTTGTTTCCAATCCTGCAAAGTGCAGTTGTCACAATCTCCTCCTTGCAGAGTTTGGAGGCGTAGATAGAAGATTACAATAACGATGGCACAGCCACAATTGCAAAGATGTGCAATGGTGTTTTTTTATGAGGAACTATGTTCCCAAAGTCCACACCCAAAAAAACTAAGTGAAAATCACAAACTAACCAAAAAAAAAAAAACAACAACACAAAGCTATAATATGAAATAGATACATTAATTACTGTACAAAAAAAAAAACACTAGGTTGTTGCAGGCAGATCCAATTCTACCCCACAATCCACCTTCTCCTAACTCCCCCCTCCTAACTTGAAGAGCTCCTTTTCTAGGTTAAACTCCTCCCCCTAGAACATTCCATTATAAAGCACAAAAAATAATTTGACAAAATAATAATCAGAATTCTGATATACACATTTCTACATTAAATATACAACTAAACAATGAACATATTATTACCAAAAATACAATATCATACTCCATTACATACATAACTGTTATTTTAGAAAATACTACCCCCTTTTAACGGTACCTTCATACAAATCAATACATGCATGCGCATTCTTGAAACAGGCACTACTAAGCCAGCCCCTGTTGCCATGCCAAAATTTGGGTCCTACGGGTTTGCGGGAGAAACCATTATACAGGTGAGAAATCAAAATAGCTTATTTATTTGAGATGCGTGAGTTGAGTACCAATTCAGTTAATTTCACTTCTAAAACAAGTGTTTGGCTTGAGTTAATGATTAATTTTGATAATACCGGAACAAGCTTACTTTACTCTGTGTGTGCACCCACAGAGCAAGCAAAGCTATCCCCTAATTCCAGACTAGTTTGTTTTTGTAGGAAACCAGTGTTATCGCCTTTGTTTTGATAGTAGAATGTTTGCATATGTGTGTGTGTATGTGTTCATGTGGCTACCTCTCGAGTGCCAGGTGATCTGGAAACGGAGTCTCCAGTCACAAGAGTAATTTTTTAGAATCTCAGATTCACCATGGCTTTCACATGCTCATTAAAGATATTGATTTAGGAACATAAACATATTACTGTATGCAAAACTGTACTGTATACAGTATATATATATATTTAATGTCTTTACTGTGCCCGTTTAAGTATTGAATATTTATATGGAATTTTACCACTGAAGGGAAATCTTAGTAGATGAGCATAAAAAGAATAGGAGCATAACGTGTGAAGGCCATAAACAATATTAATTTTGGAACATAAACATACAGTATTACAGTATATAGCTGATCTCAGTACTTTAAAGAAAAAATACACACCAGTATTCCATTTCTCCCTATACATTTTAAGCATCGCAGTCTTTAACTAACGTGAAATAACGTGTATAAAAAATGGTAGTTTTAAGCTTTTCTGTGAATACGCTCGATACAGGAGTCAACAAGCATACTTTTAGAATTTGATTAATAGGGAATATAATATGGAATCACGTATCTAAAGAAATTAATAACGATATAATTATATACACAAGAATAGTATATGCTGTACAATGTCTGTTGATACTGTTTGTGTAGGGCTGTTTCACCACTTCTCATGTAACCTTGCGGGTGGTACTGTGGTCTAGGTGCCCGAATAGATTTGTTCAAATCCAGCCAGCGCTGTGACTTTTATTTTAACAAACTTTTCTTTGAAAAAATAGAATAGCAATATTATGGACCATTAATTGACAATAAATATAGAAAAGCACATATTAAATTTGGGAAATTTGGTTTCTGTCAAAGCGATCTATCAAAGCGCAATGAAACCTATTACTTGATTCTTATGGACTCATTCTTACGCCTGGTCCTGCCAGGGATTGAAAAAAAAACATGCAATCGCGTATCTAAAGAAATAACAGTATACTGTAACTGTGTTCATGCACAAACACCCATAAATAAAGCTGATACTGTTTAGACTTTTAATTATTTTAAACTGTATTACAGCAGCACAATGCACAATGCAACGTAAAAGCTACCTTGATCTTTTGCAGCTGTTTCACTGTTTTAACATAATAAGCTCATAAATCTAATCACTTATTCTACATAAACACAGCGTAATTGCTCTCTGAAAATGCTCTTTTTCTTGTTCGTTTTGGAGACCTTGATCGAAACTGATTTGAGATGTCAGAACGGATTTATTTTCTGTGTATTTCTGTGTGCGCATTTCCTACATTGCTTCGTTTGTCGAGATTTTAACTTTATATTTCGGCTCAGAATTTCAACTTTAAATCGTACACTAATTATTAGCAGTAAATACTGGTGTTTTGCTCCCTCTTACTACAAAAATATATATGTATTGTAGCTGGAATGAACTTCCGTGTCTCTACCTACTGCGACTCGAACACGGAATGGTTAAAGATGGCGACAAGTCAGGCACCCAGAGGTTGGGGGTGCGTGTTTCCGCCTCCATAACTAAAATGCCACATAGGAGTGGCCCAGCACGGTTTTCATCACTCTCTGCGGGAGTGCTGGCTGTGACGAATTAAACCGGTTTCACAGGTATTTTCAAAGTAGAAGGGGGCAGGTCTTCCAGTGATTGCAGATCAGATCAGATTCCCTTCTCCCCACAGAAAGACAGACAAATGTTTTCACTGCTTATTAGTCGCTATTCACCGTGCGGCGAGCAGCTCCAATTTCAGGCGTAAGCGATAAATACTGTATATTTATAATAATAATAATAATAATAAACTTTATTTTATATAGCGCCTTTAAAGGTGGCTTCTCAAAGCGCTTTACAGGATGACAATAACAATAAATAGGAAGACTACAACAATAAATAAGAAAATTTCACAAGACAGGACACAATTATAATTACAACAATACAACAATAAAAATAGAGGAGACCGTGGAAGATGGTATTAAGAAGAGCAGAGGGGTGAAGAATGGAACCAGTTAAGTAAAGGCTTTTCTGAAGAAGAAGGTTTTGAGTCTGGATTTGAAGGAGTTTAGAGATGGTGACTCTCGAATATCCTTGGGCAAAGAGTTCCAGAGCTTGGGGGCATAGCAGGAGAAGGCCCTGTCGCCCATACAATGTAGACGGGCTTGGGGGACAGTAAGGAGGGCAGAATTTGAAGAGCGGAGGTTGCGAGGTGGGGAGTAGGGCGATAAAAGTTCAGACAGGTATTGAGGTGCCAAGCCATGTAAAGCCTTGTAGGTGAGCATGAGGATTTTAAAGTCTACGCGGAATTTGACCGGAAGCCAGTGCAAGGACTCCAGGATAGGAGTAATGTGAACACTTGTACTAGACCTGGTCAGGATTCGGGCTGCTGAATTTTGGACATACTGCAGCTTGTTCAGAGTAGATTTAGATACACCAGGGAGCAGAGCATTGCAGTAGTCAATTCGGGAGAATACAAATATGTTGATCAGCTTTTCAGCCACAGTTAATGATAGCATAGGGCGTAGTCTTGCGATATTTCTAAGGTGAAAAAAAGATGTTTTGACAGTATGCTGTACATGTGGGTCGAATGTTAAGCCAGAATCGAATATAACCCCAAGGTTTTTCAATTTATATTGAAGCTCTAGTACAGAGCCATCTACAGACAGGGTTACAGGACTGGCTTTACGAAGTTGATGGGGGGTACCAATAAGCATGACTTCAGTCTTGTCACAGTTAAGATGGAGGAAGTTTTGAGTCATCCAAATTTTTATGTCAGAGATGCAGTTAGATAGAATAGAGACAGCCACGTCAGTGTCGGGTTTGGTTTGGATGTATATTTGAGTATCGTCAGCGTAAAAATGAAAGCTGAGGCCATGTGATCTTAAAAGCTGACCAAGTGGGAACATGTAAATGCTGAAGAGCAAGGGGCCCAGTATTGAGCCCTGGGGGACACCAGACTTGACAAGACCGATTTCAGACCTGTACCCATTGAGAGAGACAAAGTGACAGCGATCAGTGAGGTAAGACTTAAACCATTTGAGGGCAGTGTCAGAGACTCCAAACACAGTCTCGAGACGAGAAAGCAAGATGTTATGGTCAACAGTGTCAAAGGCAGCACTGAGATCAAGAAGGATGAGTATGGAAAGAGAACCAGAATCAGAAGCTATTAGGAGATCGTTGGTGACTTTGACTAGGGCGGTTTCTGTGCTGTGAAGTTGACGGAAGCCAGATTGGAGGGGTTCGAAAAGGTTGTTTGTCATGAGGTGGTTATGTAACTGAAGTGTGACAGCACGTTCTAGAATTTTAGAGAGAAATGGTAAGTTGGAGATGGGGCGAAAGTTGTTAAGATTGTCGAGAGCCATGTTAGGCTTCTTTGGCACTGGGGTAATAGCGGCAGTTTTGAGGACCGTTGGTACAATGCCGGTTCTCAAGGATTCGTGTATTATATTGAGGACAATGGGACAGAGAGAAGAGAAACAGGACTGGAATAAAGTGGTGGGAATGGGATCTAAAATAGATGTGGTGGGTTTCATGCGCGTAACTAGTTTGTTTAGGGATGCTGAGTCAAGAAGAGAGAAGCTGGAGAGACGGGAACCAGAGAAGTTGGATGAGGAGAAAGGAGGTATGGAAATTATATCCGTAGTGGAGAGAATGTGATGCCGGATGTTGTCAATCTTAGAACTAAAGAAATCTAAAAATATTTAGCTGAAAAGCTGTACAACACAAGAATTTCGTTACCCTAGGAGGTTTCGTGAAAAAGCTACAGGCGTGCCAATTGCAATTGTTTTTATTTTTAAACACATTTTAGCAAAGTCATGTACCATAAAAGTATGGTAATTAAAAACCATTAATACTTTTGCTTGGGTTTAAATAAAGTCAATGTTTTCTCTTTTGGCTAGACTTGACTATTTAGCCATGAGATATACAATAGATTGTCATTAAACAACCCTGTGTTTATTAATCTTCCTTGTTATGCACAGTGGGAATGATAATATAATGAGAATTAATTTAATCACAGAGTGCTCACAAGCTGATTCTCTCCAGACACAGCTGTATGAGCTCCACCAGTCAGGACAGGAGGCTCTACTGTACACAGAGAGGGGCGGGAGGGGAGAACAAGGTGCCCAGCCGTGTGGTTGAGCTGATACCCTGGATTCTCTCCAGACACAGCTGTATGAGCTCCAGCAGCCAGGAAAGGAGGCTCTACTGTACACAGAGAGGGGAGGGAGGGGGGAACAAGCTGTCCAGCCATGTGGAATGCTACAGAACACTAAACAGACAATACACACTAGCCAAATATTTGACCAAGATATCCAGACACAGCTGGATGAGCTCCACCAGTCCGGACAGGCAAATAAGATACACTCTACAGACATTCACAACAGTGACATATCATTTGCACATATTGTTAAATTATTACTTGTTTTTCAGGAAGTTAAAAAAACACTTAAATTACTTATCCAGTCTCTCGAAATAAAATTATTTTTCAAGCAATGTAACTAACGTCAGCCAATGTGTTTTTTTTAATCTAACATTGACAGCCACATCTTAAATCTTGTCAGTCAGCTCTTTTTTCTCTATTTGAATTGTGGTGATTTAAATAACCTGGGATAACAAGTGGTCTCAAAGTCACCGAGCTCACAGAGCTTCAACAACAGATGACAACTTCCTTAGTCCTTCCTTAGTCTTCCTAAAATTGTTAGACAGGGTGGGGGCCACTCGGGAATGTGAGTTATGCGAGTTAGATTATGAATGAATAAAAACATTTTATTAAAAACACGTTTGCATTTGTTTGGGAGCTATATTATGTATTTTTCATATATAAGATATAATGATGTGTTCCTGCTTACACATTGCACGACTTTAAAAGCTATAAAACATGTTTCGATTTGTGTCTTTTTCACATTATCTGGCGAGCCTTGTTTTGTCAAAGAACCACAGATCATCTCGCTTTCAAAGGACAGCACAGACTTTCAAAAGTCCGCAAATGTATTAGCAAGGGTTAATTGCACTATTGACTGCATATAGAAATGTAAAATAGTCTTCTTTAGGTGTGAGGGCAGGAGTGAATCCCAGCAGGCATAATCAGCAAATAACAAGGAAACAAAGAACAGGGCAGGTGAGATGAGTATCCAAACAGTGAGTGATCAGAAAAAGGAAACAATTGTTACGCCTGGCTTTTCGACGCAATTTGTTTTTAACTTGTTGATGTTATGGAGGCGGAAAGACTCACCCCCCACCTCTGGGTCCCTGACTTGTCGCCATCTTTAACCATTCCATGTTTGAGTCGCATTAGGTAGAGACACGTTTTCAACCATGTCATTTTGTAAAACGGGGAGATATTGTCACGGACGTCCAAAGGGACTAACCGTGGGGAGCGGGAG
Organism: Lepisosteus oculatus; assembly: GCF_040954835.1. Taxonomy (NCBI): domain Eukaryota; kingdom Metazoa; phylum Chordata; class Actinopteri; order Semionotiformes; family Lepisosteidae; genus Lepisosteus; species Lepisosteus oculatus. Next base: position 16,837,708 of record NC_090713.1, read on the forward strand.
AGCGGAAAAAGACCCATATGCATAGCGGCGAGACGGGAAAAGGGCCCGGGCTCATTAGTGCAAAGAGTTCAGGAATGCCGTATAGAAACCTATGCCCTCAGGGAGCGGACGTGGGGCGCCCTGGTGCTGTCATGATTATAGTCCCCCCTCCTTAAGGGTGCTCCAGCCCTTTCACGTGAGACTTTATCCTGTGCACCTGTTTCCTATTCCCAGCCCACCTTAAAAGCCAGGCGCTGACGCTCATCCGGGCTCTGCATCTGATTTCCGTATCGTGCGAGTCCGGGACCTGGAAGCGCCTGGTCCCGTTAAGGTTTTAACCTCTGTTCCCGTTCCCCATTCCCCGTCCGCCGGTTCCGACCCAGCCTTCGTGGTTTTTTCATTCTTGCTCTGATGGATCTCCTGGTTTTGGACTTACCCTTGCGTTTTGGATTTTCCCTAAGGACTACTCTCGGATTGTTCGCCTCGGCCACACCTCCCTGTGCACCAGCGCACCTTGGACACGCCCCCCTGTCTTCAGCCCCGTTTTCCTGCATGACGTTTCCCTAGTGTTTCCCCACTCCGTCGGACTGTGTCGTCCGCATAGCGTCCGGAAAGAACTGTTCGTTACAGGTGCTAGGCGGGTCTCAGGACATCCGACCATCAATGCTGAGCGAGGACAGAGTGCAAGACCCGGAAATATTTAGCCCAAGGGAAAGAGAGGGACAGGAAGGACAGCAGACTGGATACTAGGATTTAAAGTTTGACAGTAAATGTTTATATTGTAACGCATACTGTACAGCCTCCATTTCTCTATAAAAATCTAAAAGATCGTTTGCACAGCCTAAGAGGGGGGGTCTGCTCTCAGTGACAGCTGACAATCGTCCATACACTCAAGTGAAAAAATTAATAATGCCAATGTAAACGTCGTATTTACAATTTACAACTATTCATTGTTATTAAAAAATGACTTAAATTCGAACATGTTGTGATATTAAAAAATATAAAAAGTCAATTAATTGTCCAAAACATTGCTATTTTTTTTAAAGAAATGTTTGTTAAAAGAAAAATTGTGGCTCCGGCAGGAGAACAGTACAGTATACTGTTATTTCTTTAGTTACGCGATTGCATGTTTTTTTTTCAATCCCTGGCAGGACCAGACGTAAGAATGAGTCCATAAGAATCAAGTAATAGGTTTCATTGCCCTTTGATAGATCGCTTTGACAGAAACCAAATTTCCCAAATTTAATATGTGCTTTTCTATATTTATTGTCAATTAATGGTCCATAATATTGCTATTCTATTTTCAAAGAAATGTTTTTTAAAATAAAAGTCACAGCGCTGGCTGGATTTGAACAAATTTAGTCAGGCACCTAGACCACAGTACCACCCGCATGGTCACATGAGGAGTGGTGAAACAGCCCTACACAAACAGTATCAACAGACATTGTACAGCGTGTACTATTGTGTTGTAGTACATTAATATAATTATATAATAGACTTCGATGCTTAAAATGTTTAGGGAGAAATGAAATACTGGTGTGTATTTTTTCTTTAAAGTACTGAGACCAGCCATATACTGTAATACTGTATGTTTATGTTCCAAAATTAATATTGTTTATGGCCTTCACACGCGTTATGCTCCTACTCTTTTTATGCTCAGCTACTAAGATTTCCCTTCAGTGGTAAAATTCCATATAAATATGCAATACTAAAACGGGCACAGTAAAGACGTTTAAATCTTTCTACGACCGACCAACGCACCACGAGTGCCCCTGTCGGTCAACCAATCACGTACCGCGGTATGACACACGATGGCGTAGCCAATTACCAGCGGTACGTGTCTGTGCCGCACACTTTGAATGGCTGCATCTATACCAATAGAAAATAAATGGGTTTTGACATCATAGAACAGTATCAATCAAGGTCTCCAGAACAAACAAGAAAAATCGCATTTTCAGAGAGCAATTACTTTGTGTTATATAGAATATAGAGTAAGTTAGTGGTTCTCAAACATTTTGGACCAAGTACCACCCCTGATCAAACCAAAGCATCCAACTACCACCTACTTTAACTACTAAATCTTCTTCTCATAGGAACCACAGAAAATCTCAGTGACCAACATGAACACGCATGTGCGCACACACTCACATACACATATAATAAAAATAGCACTGAGCAATTACCATTTCAGTGAGAGGGATGAGCCTGTTTAGTGGAGCAAAGCAGATGTGAATTCCTTGGTTGAGCCTTGATACAATTCACAACTTTGACAGCAGAGTCTAACAGTTTTTTTAATCCTCTGGCATTTTCTTGACAGCCAAGGCCTTGGAGTGGATGCTGCGGTGCGTCCACTTCATATCTGGAGCACTCTCTCTCTCTAATTCGTGCAACTACACCGCTGTGTCTGCCTGTCATCACTCTAGTACGGTCTGTACAAACTCCGACATTTTTTCCAGTCGATGCCATTCTCTTTGATAAATTCATTCAGAAGCTGAAATATGTGCTCTCCTGTAGTTTTTGTTGGTAGCGGCTTACGGAACAGAAGTACTCATGGGACGTGCCTTAAAAATCATATCTAACGTAAACGAGCAAATTGGCCAAATCAATGGCATCTACAGACTCATCTAATTGCATTGAAAAGCATTTGCTCATCTTAATGAGCTCTATCAGCGTACTTTTGACATCAACCGCCATATCAATAATTCTACAAGTGACAGTGTCATTCGAAAGGGGCAACAGGTCGAGCTGTTTAGCAGCTTTATCTCCACACATAATATTTGTCAGCTCTTTTGCCAACAGTAAACAAAGTTCTTCACCAATAGTGTGGGGCTTACCTGCTTTAGCAATCCGCGAGCTTGCATTTTCCCCCTTTTCTGTTTCAGGAGTCAGCCTCAGAAGTTAAAAGAAGTTTTATTTCTTGCGCATGGGAGCGAAACACAGAAACGCTCGTGTATTTTTCAAATTAACCTAGAACAGTCCTTACATATTTTACTGTTATCTATTACGCTTTCCTGTGCTCACAAGATTGGCATTGTTCCAAAATCACACACATTCTCCTACCTCCCTATTTGCTGAAGATAACTTTTTTAAATACAAGTGGTAACTTACGTTCATAACATGCGTTCCGATACAATGGTATAGAATCACATAGTAGCACTTGTGTCCACTCAAGTACAAGCGCAAAGTGTATCGTAGTACGTAGGCTGGGTATTTGAAACTCTTTTTATTAAAATAGAAAATATTAAAACCTGACCCAATTTGTCAGTGCACACAACAAATTTCCAGGGTCATCTGGCGTACCACCTGGGGGCGCGTCACATACCAGCAGTGGTACACATACCACAGTTTGAGAACCATGGGAATAAGTGATTGGATTTATGAGCAATCTAATTTCTTATTCTTTTAAACAGTGAAATTTCAGCTGCAAAAGATTGCACCAGAGACCGCACCAGCACTGCTTGCCATAAAAGTTCAGGAAAGGGTGAATTAAGCCATAATACAGTAATTTGGTAATTAGTAATAACAGTTTAAAATGTACATAGATTAATGTAAACATGCTGGAAACTTCACAATTAAAGAGCTCTGTAGGACAAGAAAAAAAGATAGAGAAACCTTAAGCTTTTTAAGGCTCAAACTAAAATTCAATCTAAAGAATTATGGTAAATGAAAACTTAGGACATTTAAGTGTTAGAGATGTAAATAAATACAAAAATGCACATGAGAAAAAAGTTTTAGAAATTGAGCTGGTTGTAGGGGTTTTGTGCATTTACTGGGACAATTATTAATTGTAACAGTAAGTCACAAAATGATTCTTTGCGGAATAACTCAGCAACACACACACATTTATTAATACACAAGAATACATTATTAATATATAAAATGTGCATATAAACATAACAGATCTTAAGAGTGAGGGTTATCAGAATACATAAGGTATAAAATCAATCACGAAGAGTAACAAATCAAGAGACATACATTCAGTATACCAGTCATTTATACTGTTTCTTTAATGAGCTTTGATTACAACTTCTACACTAGATACTTAAAAGCAAGTACGTCAATCATAGGAATTAAACTGATATCAACTGGGGTTGAGGTAACAATTGAATTCTCAAGCTATAATGCAGAATGTTGAACACTCAACCAATTTATGTGGATTCAGATCTCCCGCAGACGCAAAGGAAAACCGACAGGCTATTGCTGCGTCCAATCAGCATCCTCTGGCCTGGTGCCAGGCAGTCCTGGTGTGAGGTGTGGGAGAAGGAGGGAGAGATTCCTGCTGCGGTGCACTGGCAGTGGGCTCTCTGAAGACCGGTTAGTTAGTTCTGGCTTAAGTAGCAGAGTTTGTGCACATGAAAAGTGATTGCGAGTGCGAGCAAGTCACACTTTTTATACGGGAAGAAGACCGGTCATTCCATTTGTAGCGCTAGTCCTGAAAACTGAGATTCAGCTGTCGACAGTTCCGTCCGTAGTTCACTCGTTGATCAGCCGAGCATTCATGGTTGTTCATTGGTTGAATGTTCCATGGGCATTCGAGATCCACATGGGGTTACCCTGCCCTACCAGTTCCTGTTTGGCTGATCGAGGTGGAGGATGAGTAACCATGCTCTCTGACATTAGGGTTTTAAACAATCAGGGATGAGACTCTCCCAAGGAATCTCCCAGACAGTAAGGCGCCAGAATGACCATTTATTAGGATGGTAGAGAATTTCAGCCTTGGGAGTTGTTCCATATCAGGAAACTCTATAAGATAGAAAAACACTTTAAATCTGAACCAAATGGAATGGCCTCTCTGTGTCCAACACCACTAAGATGAGGGAGAGAGAGACTAGCAAGGGAGCAGCAAACTTAAGTCCTATATTTAATAAGCCTTGCCGCTACATGGTGTTAATTTGAAATAAACAAACAGAAAAAAGTCATGACCAGACACAGTGCAGAAGAGGGAAGCAGGGACACTTGCAAAACCTTAGATATACAAAAAATCACAGAAAGCCATGTATTACACAGAAAATGTGAACCTGAAGCAGATTTGGCAGAGAGTGAGGGGCTTGAATAATCAGGTGCATTTCTGTCAGGGTGAGAATGAAGGTTTGATGGGTCAGAAAGAGTCAGAAAATGAAAAACAGTAATTTTATCAGAAAGCCTTATAGTATATGAATTAGTAGCAAACATAGTTTCATGGAAGGCTTCTCAAATAGTTGAGCATTCAGGTAGATTGTGAGGGGAAATGTTTTGTAAATATATTGTGTTAAAGCAAGTTAGTATTTTTTTGCAACACATAAAAGACATTTTTCAAAGTAATTTAGACTTACTAATGGAACCACTAAATAAAGAAATAAATATAGAAATCTAAAGACTTTTTATTCAATGTTGGTAGCAGGATGAATTTAGGACTTGGCAGCTGTCAAGTTAAGATTAGTATATATTTTGTCACTGTGTTGGTGGTAGATGGTAACAGTGAAAACAGATATTTAAAAATTAATCTTTTTGAGAAGGAGATTATAATTATAAATCTAACAGGATGGGGAAAGCTCAGAAAATATGTACAGTAAGATTGATCAGATCAGTATGCAAAGTCATTTAGCAAACAGGGTGTGAGTGACAAACCAGTATTGTTTAGACCCTATTTTTTTCTGAACCAGGGGAAATCTGATCATGTTTCTCTATAACAATAACAAGAAACTTTATTTAATATAGCACATATCCAAGTATCTCAAAACAATATAGCAGGTGTAAAAACAGTTATAAGGACCACAAGTTACAAAGTAAATACAAATAAGAAAGACAAGCAGTTAGAAGTGCTACCGAAGTTAAAAAATGAAGCTGATACAGACACTAAAAAACAGCCTTTCTAAAAAGAAAGGTTTTGAGGTTAGATTTCAATGCACTCAGGGTGGGTGACTCTGATATCACTGGGGATACAAATCCAGGGCCCTGGGGTGTAGCTAGAGAAGCCCTGTCACCCACAGAATGTAGATGTTCTTGAGGACCAGAGTCAGAGGGACAAAGGTTCTAAGGTGGGGAGTAGACAGGTAATAAGCCAGACAGGTACTGAATGAGGATTTTGAAGTTGACTTGAAACCTGATAGGAAGCAAGTGCAAGGACTCGAAGACAGGCGTAATGTGATTGCTTGCTTGCGACCTGGTCAGGATTCTAGCTGTCAAATTCTGGACATATTAAAGATTGCTCGGTGTGGATTTAATTACCCTGACAAGATGTGCAGAGATCAATTCTAGAAATAGAAGCCCTTTTGGTTTCTATAGTTCCCTTTAAAAGAAACTAAATCAGTGTGATGTTCCATAATGCAGCTTTTTTAATGCTATACATGGCCGGTATTTACATATGATGTTTGTGATTTAAACACATTAATACAAGCAGTTTTTGAGGATTTAAGTTAGGCTGACTTAAATAACTTTCAGTTATTCTAGATTAAACCTTTTCTACTACTTTGAGAAACTGAAGAATCCTATTGTAATTTTCATCCCTGTCTCAACTCCTCTTCATTCTTCATTTCAACTATACTGTAACTACAGGAAGTTTCAGGTCCACATTCCAGCTTCTCTGTTGATTTCTTTCTTTCTCACTGTTTCAGGCTCCTCTTACTTTCTTAACTCTACCGCTAGTAGATCTTTTGTCCATACATCCTCCCTTGCTTCTTTTTCAACCTTTCCATCGATTTACTTCAGTGTCTGAAACCTGGCATCTCTTAGTTCCGTCCATTTTCCAATCTCTTTATCCAGTACAGAGGAGCTGGAGCCTATCCCAGCAAGCAACGGAGGCAAGGCAGAATACACAGAAAACATCACAGGGCAGACAAACAGACAGAAACACACACTCAGACACTCACACGAGGGCCAGTATTCCCATAAGCCAATTAACCCTACCAGTATGTAGGTACCTGTAGTGTACTTGGAGAAAACCCACATGAACCCAGAGAGAAAATGCAAACTCCACACATACTGTACCCCAGGAATTGAACCTGGGGCCCCAGCACTGTAGGATAGCAGTGCTAACCACTGTGCCACCATTAGAAATGGATGGATAGCTTAGTTATCTTTCTAGTTCACAGATTTGCATGCATGATTAAATTTTGAAAGTCACTGAGATATCTGGTACAACTGTTGTATTTATGAAAAAACTTACCAAAAGCATGCTAAACACTGCCACCCTGTTCCTTAGTTAATACATTTAATTGTTATAAACAGTTAAGACTGTTATTAATTGTTGATAGCAAAATATTTTAAAATATATTTTATCCTTATATATTTTTCTTTACTAATTCTGTATTTTATATATTTTCCAATACTCGGATTTAACGTACATTTGAACAATGGCTTGTATTTCAAATATTGAACTAAGTTAGACATAACATTCAGAAATACAATCGTTGTTGTAATAGTTAATAACCGTTTACTGTGTGTTGATATAGAATTGTTACAATTGTATGGTAAAGTTATGGACTGGGAAGGGATGTAGTATAGTGAGTAGACATTGCGAGACAACAGAACGAGAGAGTAGAAGGCTGGAATATATGGTGTAAGGGCATGCTTTGTGTAGTTAATAAAATAGTTAAAATAATATAAGAACGGCTCTTTATTAAGATACACAACATTTATGGAGACGAGAGATGCGTGCTCGACGAACTCAAAGCGAGCAGAACACTGCAGGTTTTCGTTCTCTTGCTGGTAGAAACGAACTCTTGAATATGCGCCATGGAAGATACGGCAGCCGCGCCGAGAAGCTTTGCTTATGCCCAGCTTTCTCCACCGCTTCCACTGAACCTCTGAGCTCCGGATTTGTATACGGAATACAAGATATGGATGGAGTTGTACAGATCTTTTGAAATAGCCAGTGGATCTACAGAAGCTCCGGATGCCGTGAGATGTGCTATATTACTGCACTGTATCGGGGCTCCCGTACAACAGATTTTCGTCAACCTCCCTTGAGAAAAAGGTACATATGAACAGACTGTAGCTGCCTTAGACGCTTACTTTACACCGCGGAGAAATGTGGTTTTGGAACGGCATAAATTTAGGCAGAGAACTCAGTCTCAGGACGAATTTTGTGAATGCACTAAGAGAACTGGCTAAATCGTGTGACTTTGGAGTGTTGGAAGTTGACATGTTAAGAGATCAGCTTGTGGAAAAATGTGCACATAAGAGACTGCGTGATAAATTGTTGCAGGAGGAAGGGCTGACTTTAGAAAGAGCTCTTACAGTCGCTAGAATTCATGAAGCAGCTCAAGCAGAATCAAGATACCTGACTACCTTCATCACACACAGGGGTTGTTACTGTTTCAGAAAAGTTCCTTTTGGCTTGTCTAGTGCCTCAGAGGCCTATCAGAAGGCTAAGGACTCGATGTTGTGTGCAATGCCTGGTGTTGTATGGTATATGGATGATGTTGTAGTACATGCGGAAAATGAAGAACAACTAGAACAGAGGCTCAGGCAAGTATTCCAAAGATTCCAAGACAGAGGCTTAACTTAATTAAAGATAAGTGTATCTTTGGCCTGAAAGAGATTGAGATACTGGGATATTTGGTCACTGCAGAAGGAGTAAAACCAGACCCGAAAAAGGTGACAGCTGTTTGCAGTGCACCGAGACCTGAGAATGTTGCACTTTTGCGATCGTTCTTAGGCACTTGTGGATTTTTGATGAAATTCATTCCTAATTATGCAGATATATCAGAACCCCTTAGAAAACTAACGAGGAAAGGACAGAAGTGGGAATGGACATCGGAAACTGAGAAAGCCTTTGCCAAGTTGAAAAGAGAACTTGTAACTGAACCGTGTCTGGCATACTTATACTAGATGCGCCAACAGTAGTGATCAGTCACACGAGTCCTGTAGGGCTTGGAGCGGTATTGCTACAAAGACAAGAACATGGACAGAACAAACCAGTGGCATATGCAAGTCGCTCACTTACCCCAACAGAAGGGCATTACTCGCAAATAGAGCGTGAAGCCTTGGGTTGTGTTTGGGCAGTGGAACATTTTAGGACATATTTATGGGGAGGCAAGTTCACACTTCAAACGGATCATAAACCCCTCATTTATATGTTCAATCCCAAAAAGGCAACATTGTTACCGCCCAGGCTACAAAGACTTGGATTGAGATTACGGCCATATGATTACAAAATTGAACACATAATAGGGAAAACCAATGTCGCAGACTCATTGTCACGTCTTCCTTTACCAGACACAGAAGACAGTGGTTATGTAGAAACCTATGTTGATAGAGTGCTTTCAATCAGAACTTATGAACTGCATGCACTGACACTTGAGGAACTTAAACAAGCAACAAACGAAGATGACACATTGAAATTGTTGATGTCCATAGTTGAAAAAGGACAATGGCCTAATCCAATTCAAGACGAACTGCAGCCATACCACAGGTGTAGGTTGGAGTTATCTACATATGATGGACTGCTTTTAAGAGGACAGGGGATTGTGTTACCGAAAAACAAAAATCAGACAAGCATTGAAAGTAGCACATGAGACAAATCAGGGTGTGGTTCATACAAAACAGTACCTGAGAAGCAAATTTTACTGGCCTAGCTTGGACAGTGCTGTTGAAAGACTAGTCAAAAATTGTTCCACTTGTGTGTTGAATCTACTATTGCAGGAGGATCAACCTCTCCAACCACTTGAATTACCACCAAGGCCTTGGATAAAATTGGGCATTGACCTAGTAGGTCCCATTCAGAATGAGTACATATTGACTGTCATAGACTATTATACTTCTTACCCTGAGGCGGTTGTTGTATCAGACATATCTTCAGCCACAGTTATTAGAAACTACCACTAGAGGTAGTAACAGATAATGGCAGGCAATTCACAGGACAGTTGTTTGAATCATTTCTGACTAACTGTGGAATTAAACACATCCGTGCATCACCTTCCTATCCGAGAAGTAATGGCAAAATTGAAAGATTTCACAGATACCTGAAAAGGGCCTTGAGAGCAGCTGCGACAGAAGGAAAAAAATGGAGAGAGGAACTCCCTAAGATTCTGCTGGCTTATAGATCAGCACCTCACAGGGCATCTGGAGAAACCCCAGCTAATCTTCTCTTTGGACGTGATATCCGGAGTAAACTACCATACGTGGAAAAGAAAGAAGAAGAGCCGAGGGACATTCAAAAGACAAAAGATATCCATAGACATCATGAGGAGTACACACACAAAATGAAATTATATGCAGACCAGACACATCGAGCAAGGGATCACAACTTCAAGGTCGGTGATGTAGTGTTTGTGGCTGGCCTAGACAACGGTAAATTGGATGCCAAGTTCAAAGACACTCGCTATGTGTTATTGAGAAACACCTCTTGTAACTCTTTTGAGTTAGTGAATGTGGAAGATGGCTCAAAAATAATGAGAAATGTAAAACATCTTCGACACGTTCCTCCATTGGATCTTGATTTTGAATCTGCAGAAACAGAAAATGCTGAGAATACAGGACTTTCTGATGTGGAGGAAGTGCCGAGTCCTCAGACAGTGGAGAGTACATCCGTAGGAGAGCCAGTAACTTTACCCAGAAGTGAAGTAACAACCAGAAGTGGCAGGGTTATCAGGAAACCGGCTCGTTACAGAGACATTTACAAATATAGGACTTGCATAGCTCTCTAAATGTTAAATTGCTCTATTTTGTTTGTTATCTATGTAGATGTTGCTTAGACTGCTAGAAATAAGGTGATATTTAGAAGTGACTTAAGTAGAAATTGAACTAAAATTTGAGTTGGTACGCATAGAAATAGTTGTAAAAAAGAAAAAAAAGTTGAATGTGTTGAATAGAAATGGAAGGTTTTACATACATTTTGTTGTAATAGTTAATAACCGTTTACTGTGTGTTGATATAGAATTGTTACAATTGTATGGTAAAGTTATGGACTGGGAAGGGATGTAGTATAGTGAGTAGACATCGGGAGACAACAGAACGAGAGAGTAGAAGACGGGAATATATGGTGTAAGGGCGTGATATGTGTAGTTAATAAAATAGTTAAAATAATATAAGAACGGCTCTTTATTAAGATACACAACAGATATAAAGACACGGAAATCTGTTATACAGCGTTTGATAGTGGTTGCTCGGAGCCTGGGATAATGCTGGCATTTTAGAAACTTTCTACATGCGTGCGAATACCGTGAAACGAAGGAAAAAGTAATTTCGTGAGCACGAATTGTAAATCGTTCCCTCGATATAACTTTTTTTCCTACTGATGGCCCCTCCCGGGCTCCGTAACAAAGTGTTATCACACTTAAATTATTTAAACGAATACCTCTCCCACGTATTTATACGTTTTTTGTACTTCGGAGGTATCAAACAGTACGCCGTCTTGTACTCTACCATTTCTGTCAATAAGCTTACGTGTGTTTTAAATCCAGTCGAGTCTGTTCCTTCTGTAGCCTTGAGTGAATTTATGTAGTTTTCATATGCATTTTTTGTTGTTTTAGTACAGTATGTGAATATAATGTTAATATTAATACATTCAGGTGAAATACAAGTTATATTGTAGTTCAACCAAGGTAAATAAACATAGCAGAAGGGCTAGTGACGCTAGCTTGGCAGCACCTTTCAAAATAAAAGACCCCTAACCCTGCTTTAGGGGAAAAAAATCCTGGACCAGATAAAGTCACATTTATAGCACAACAACAATTTGTACATCCTTAAAACTGGGTGGAATGTGATACAGAGACGCACAGGTAATAGGAAATTGCCGTTCTTCATTATTTTTTTTCTTTCTTGCAATCTCTGTGGTGTTTTTATATCCCTTTCTGCTTGCAAACTGACACAGAGCTGTGCTCTTCTAGACAGGAAAAAGTCTAATTCCTGACAAAACAAAAAATTGTGCCTCTCCAAAAGTAGCTAAAATCTATTCTACAGACCCACAGCTAATAGAAAATCACTATGGTTTTGTCAGATAATCGTCTTTGCAAATGTTGCTGGGGTTTATAAGACCACTTGCTGTTTCCAGACTGGGACCATGCAGTGATGGACAGGGAGTGGTCTCACTCTCCTCCGGACCAAACCAACATTTGTGCCTCTTCAAAAATACCTCAGATCCATTCCACAGACCCATAGCTAATAGAAAATCACCTTGGTTTTGTCAGATAAGTGTCTCTGTCAAAACTGCTGAGGTATGTAGAGCACCTCCTATTACCAGACTGGGACCGTGCAGTGATGAGCAAGGTGTGGTCTCACTCCTGTCATGACCAAAGAAACATTTGTGCCTCTTCAAAAATACCTTAAATTTATTCTACAGATCCACAGCTAATAGAAAATCACCTTGTTTTTGTCATATAGGGTCTCTGCTAAAGTTGACTTTACCTGGTCCGGGAATTTTTTTTCTAAAGCAGGGTTTAGGCTTTCATTTCATTTTGAAAGGTGCTGCCAAGCTAGTGTCACTTAATGTAGCTAGCAGTACATTACAATTTGGCAGTACTGCTACATTAGCAGAAGGCTGCAGTATGTGTCCCAAAAGCCTAATATACTCACAGATTGATTCAGGTCTGTTTCAGGTGGAGGCACTGCCAAAGTAAAAGTATCATTTTGTTATGCCACATTAAAAACATTAACATCGGTCACATTAAGAACCTAGGTCATCCCATGTGTTATATACTGTATGAATTTAATGTTGTACCTCTGGTTATGGTTTCACTTCTGTGTTGATATTCAGGTACACTTTCACTGCTATAGCACCTGAACCTGTCTGACCCCATGTTGAGTCTCTTGATCCAACTCTTCTCTAACCTTATTCTGACCTTCAGCAGCCCTGCTGTTGTGTTTAGGGTGAGTTATGTCAGTAAGAAGAGAATTGTACCCAGTGCACTTTCTGCTGGGCCAGAGCCAACTCCTCTTCTACAAGAGCAGGATAAACATAGTCTCAGGCGGAGGGTTTGTAGAGGGAGTAAGAGTTTGAGGGGTTGGTGAAGAGCAGGATCTCACTAGAATTCCTCTAGTAAAACTGTGGAGATACTGTAATTGTTTGGGGTGCTATACTGTAAGGGTTCTAGTGAATACAAGCTATATTTTAGTTCAGCCAAGTTAAATAAACATGTACTGTGCTCATTGAACTTGAGGGGGTCCGAGGCTACGTGTCCCTAGAGTAAAAAGTTGGAGAGCTAGAATCACGACAGCACTATGGAGAGATCCAGAGTGTACGGATCAACTAGTGAGCTTGGAGGTGTGGGTGAGTTTAAATTCAATAGACAGGGGGAAAAAGGGAGAGATTATCAGGAAAAAAGAGGAACAGAAGGGACTGGATAAGGATTGGTAAAATGTCTGGAGAGGATGAACATAGTGCAAGGCATCCACATTCATTCTCAAAGAAAAAACACTCAGGATGTGTGGTTGTGTTCTGGCTGCTGTTGTGTTCAGGATGAGTTATGTTAGTAAGAAGAGAATTGTACCCAGTGCACTTTCTGCTGGGCCAGACCCAACTCCTCTTCTAAAAGAGCAGGATTAACACAGTCTCAGGTGGAGGGTCTGTAGAGGAGGAGAGTGTTTGAGGGGTTGGTGAAGAGCAGAATGTCTCTAGAATTCCTCGATTAAAACTGTAGACTCTTGTCTGAAGGTGTTGGTGTGTTTTGACTATGTTACATGTGGGAGTCTGTGTAGAGGGTCTTTCATGTGTAAAACGTGTGCGGTGTTGTGTAGTTTTACGAGGGATGAGATTTGTTTAGTTTCATGATCAATTTCTTTATTCTTTTTATTACTTTTTATTACTTTTTGTAATAATAATTATATAATTGCTTAATATAATTATTAATTATTTTTTGTGGTGTTATAGTTAAAACCCAGTTTTTTTTTTTCTTCAAATGGTTTATTTTCTTTAGATGGGAAAGTTGTTTTTCTCAAAATATCTACAAACATCAAAATCTCCAGTCCACTTACTCCAGTATTGGTCATTTACATTTGGGATTAATAAACCATTTGAAGAAAAACAACAACACTGTAACTAACTAAAATAACTATAAGAAGATGACATCATAATAAAATATAATAATAAATGTGAATCAATTTTTATTATGGTTAAAAGTCAAAGTCTCTCTATTTCTGTTTCCCATTTCCAGTCACTGTAGCTCCGTGTGTCTCCGTTTCCCACTGTCTCCCTTCCTGAAAATTTCTTCTCATCTTTCTTCTTCCTCATGGAACCCAAATTTTGATGCAGCTGTTAACTTCATCATCCTCATCAATGGACACTCTGAGATGGATAATGACATGAAGTTGTATATTGCTGCTGAGCTTGGTGTTGTAGTGAAGACTTGGAAAGAAAGATGTGGAAGAGCTGTGCAGATGTTCAGCTGTTCTCCTGTCTTTGTGTCTGCAGGATGGAGAGGTGTAACCTAACAGAGAGATGTTGTGAAGATCTGGCCTCTGTTCTTCAGTCTCAACACTCCAGTCTGACAGAACTGTATCTGGGTGAGAATAACCTGGGGGATTCAGGAGTGAAACTGCTGTCTGCAGCTCTGAGGGATCCCAACTGTAAATTTACAACACTGAGGTAAGTGAACACTGGTGATTTCTTTGTTTTTTATTGTTTGATGTAGATATTCTGAAACGCACAACATTCACTTTTTCACATACATCAGAAAGTAACACCTAGGAAGTACAAAACAAGAAAGAAAGAGGGCATACAGAAAGACAAAAAAACTGCTACACAACTTTATACAAGTTCTTGTCTCTGGCTTCTTTGTTAATATCTCATTGCTGAGAGACTCGACATGCAAACTTTCCCACTTTGCCCATCTTTTTACACATATGTTTATGCTGTTGTTGATTTGGAATTCTGTGGGTAACATTGTCTATGAGATTTAATTCATAAAGTCCTTCTTCATTTGAATACAAGGTCAGTCTAGCTTTAATCAGTTTCTAGTGATTTATTTCATTGCTGTCATCTTGACAGTTCTAAACAAGTATCTTTCTGCCTCTGAAGGCAGCTCATCTGGTGTTTGTCCCAGAAGAAGAAGGACTCCTAATAAGGATTGTTGTATATTTCTTCAAGATTTTGAAGACTGGGCCAACCCAAATTTCTCATTTGTATCTTACTCTGAACTCTTGAATTCCTACTGTATTTTCTAATATTCTATATACATCTGAAAGGATGTAGCTGTGGAAGTGAGTTAGGTATGCAAACTTTATCAATATGTTAATCTCTTATTTTAGTCTCATTTAATTCTTCTCAGCTTTGAATTTCCCCAGTGTTTTCTCCTCTCTCTGTGCTTTAACCTTTCCTGTCTGACCATGTCCTGCACTGATCCTTGTGCTCTGAACCCTGCATGTTAAACGACTCTGCCTGGTGCTTTAATCAGTTCCTCTCAGCTCAACCCTTCCATTTCGATCATGTCTCTAGTTTCACTTTCTCCTGCCTGCCCTGCTTGCTTCCAGCAGAGCCCGCACCTGGATTCAGTCTCCAGGTTACTGCTTCCATCAGCTCAGTGCAAGAGATAACATACTGGGGCCCTAGGTTCAATTCCAGACCTGGGGTGCTATCTGTATGGAGTTTGTATGTTCTCCCCATGTTTGTGTGGTGTTTCAGTTTTCTCCCACAGTCCACAAACATGCTGGCAGGTTAACAGACTTGTGGGAAAGCTTGCACTGGTATGAGTGTGTGCTCTTTGATAGACTGGCATCCTGTCAAGGGTTCAATCCTGCCTTGTGTCCAGTGCCTCCTGGGACAGGCTCTGGATAATTGTTTATTAAAAGTGATGTTGATGGTGTTCAAATGCTGCACTACCACTTTGTCAATTAGCTGACAGTATAAACATATCCCTGTAATGACAGATAAAGTCAAATTTCAGGGCAAACGTCAGTCTAGATTTATTTGGGAGGGAAGAACACCTCAGGTAAAACCTACAGCACTCAAACACTCCCAGCTCTACAGTCTAACTTCTGTGCAGCTTAAAGCTTCAACAACCTGAGTGACCGCTCCCCAGCAAAATGGTGAAGAGGTATTCATCTCACTTAAAACATTATGTTTTACACCTAGTATAACTCAAAGCATTATGAAAATAATTAAATTCTGCAATTAAAATACATTAATCACTTAGAAAAACTCAAGAAAGGAATAGTTGTTTTGATGATTGAGAGAAATAGCATGGCACCCTGACTTTTAACCACACAAAATAGACAGACGTTTTAGAAATGGTCATTGAGGGGCATAAGACAGAAACAAGGAGGAAGACAGAAATCCTGGAAGTACATTCATTCTTGTTGTCCCAATCCTTCCCAAGAGCAAGGGAGAAATTAATTTCCATTTTTTTAAGTTTTGCTTCATGTCAGAATAATGTCAGATTCTGTCTGCACTGCTTCTCGGAGGTTACTACTAATGTAGGATCTAAATGATGGAAACAATGATTTGGACGAGCTGTGCAGATGTTCAGCTGTGAGCCTGTCTTTTTGTCTGCAAGATGAGTGAGTGTGGACTTACAGAGAGATGTTGTGAAGATCTGGCCTCTGTTGTTCAGTTTAACACTCCAGTCTGAGAAAACTCTATCTGAGTGACAATAACCTGGGGAATTCAGGAGTGAAACTGTTGTCTGCCATTCTAAGGAATCGCAACTGTAAATTAACAGAACTGTGGTAAGTGAACACTGGTGATTTTTGTGTTTTTTTATGTGCTAATGCTGAGACACAACATTTGCTTTTTCACATGCATCAAAAAATGAACACCTAGGAAGTACAAAACGAGAAAGAAGGAGGGCATATAGAAAGATAAAAAACTGCTACGTGATTTTATACAAGTTGTTGTGTGTGGTTTCTTTGTTAACATCTCATTACATATTAACATGACATATTAGACATCTCGACATGCAATCTTTCCCAGTTTGCCCATCTTTTTTACACATACTGTATATAGGGATGCAGCCATTTAAAATGCACGGAGTACACTGCGGTAAAACAAGGAATCACCTTGTAAAACTGCCAGGTGGAGCTAATAAAGCTTAACGTCTTACAGATGCAGCCATTCAAAGTGCGCGGTACAGACACGTACCGGAGGTAATTGGCTACGGTGTCGCGCATTGTGACGCACGATGACGGGGTACGTGATTGGTTGACCGACAGGGGCACTCGTGGTCCGTTGGTCTGTCGTAGAAAGATTTACAGTAAACGTCTTTACTGTGCCCGTTGTAGTATTGAATATTTATATGGAGTTTTACCACTGAAGGGAAATCTTAGTAGCTGAGCATAAAAAGAATAGGAGCATACTGTAACGCGTGTGAAGGCCATAAACGATATTAATTTTGGAACATAAACATACAGTATATGGCTGGTCTCGGTACTTTAAAGAAAAAATACTCACCAGTATTCCATTTCTCCCTAAACATTTTAAGCATCGAAGTCTTTAACTAACGAGATACCGGAGTCAACAAGCATACTTTTAGAATTCGATTAAAAGGGAATATAATATGGAATCGCGTATCTAAAGAAATTAATAATGATATAATGATATTCATGTACCGCAACACAAGAATAGTACACGCTGTACATTGTCTGTTGATAATGTTTCTGTAGTGCTTTTTCAGCACTCTGCATGTGACCTTGCCGGTGGCGCCGTTGGTTAGGTTCCTGACTCCCATGTCACATGGTCTGTGATCAAATCCCACTGTGGAACCATGACTTTTTTTTTAACAAACATATCTTTGAAAAAATGAAACGTTTCCCTTGGTCAGAGATTAAATAAAACCTCACTCGCACCAAACAAATTTATATTTCTAAATATCACAACATGATCGAATTTAAGTCATTTTAATAACAATGAATAGTTACCTAGGCGTTACAATATAAACATTTATATTGATTTAAATCGCGTTTTGATTTAAATCGCAAACACAGGTTTAAATATATGTGTTTTTTGATTCACAATCAGACAGATGCAACATAAATTGATATCTTTGTTCATGCACAAACAGTGGCATGTTACATTATTAATTTGGGTGTCTCCTCTTGCCAGAAAGCTCTAAATTGCATTTTGAGTGCGGTTTTGGACTTTTTCTAAATTGCAACCCATAAATAAAGCTGATACAGTTTAGACTTATTTTAAACTGTATTACAGCAGCACAATAGACAATGCAACGTAAATTGCAAAAATGCACTTGGAATCTGTCCAAGCCCTACTTGTCAGGCATTTTCTTTTACTGCAACGGACATAAAAACTCCCTTGCTTTTTACAGAGCGTTTCATAATTTCTAACTTCGAAAATTATTTAAACTGCGACACTTATCATTCATTCCATTCCATTCCATTATCAGTCCCATTTCTCCCTAAACATTTTAAGCATGAACGTTTTATGAAACGGTACCCAAATATGCGATTGCTGTATGGAATGAATTTTAATGTAAAAAAATTATTTAACACAAAAATTAAGCTGTTTACATCTTCCGCCTGTGAACAGTCACCCGTTGCTACCCAACGCAGAAACACAGCCACTAACTTGCAAAGAGAGGACATTAGCTAGCTAATATGATAAAGAAATAAATGATTATTTTATTTCTTTTGCACATTTATTTGAACATTTCCATCGATTGTACAAGCACTTGGAAACTGTCCAATCCCTAGTTCATCAGGCATTTTCTTTTAAGCTGCGGGCATTTTCCTGGTCTGGCGCCGATCTGTGTCTTCTAGGATATAATGCCAGCGAACTCTTGTTTTTATGTCCACTATAACAGACAAATCTCCTTTGCTTTTAACCGAGCGTCTAACCCCTCTGATTGGAGAAAAAAGACGTGCTGGTTTGCTATACATACTGTACCAGGAAGATGATTTCTTTCTATTCGAAACGTGCATTTTAAAAGTTTAAGAAGTAAAAACCTTACAGCGTACACAGATTTCTAAACTGATCAGGATCGTTATCTTTGTCTTATCCATAATAATGTTCACCGCTCTGTCCAGCAAATTAATAATAAACTTTATTTTATATAGCGTTTTAAACGAATAAGTAATTAGATTGCTCAGAAACCTAATCGCTTTTTCTACATAAACACAGCGTGATTGCTCTCTGAAAATGCTTTTTCTTTTTATTTAGGCTCAGATTTCAACTATAGATCGTATTATTATAAACTTTCTTGGAAAAATGTCTTTTATGTAAACCATGTTTGCTATTAATTCATTTAGGGCTAGAATATGTTCATTGTCTTCCAATCGAGTCGAGTTGACATTAGAAGCTTGCCACGCCCGGACTGTTACACCAACGCATTAGCATGTTAAAGCGATTTCATTGAGGAGCCTAGCTTTCTTAACTAGTAAGTACTGTACTTCCTTGGTTTTGGAGGGGGGAGGTGTCTTTCGCTGGAAATCTCGCCCCCTTCTACTTTGAAAATACCTGTGAAACCAGTTTAATTCGTCACAGCCAGCACTCCCGCAGAGAGGGGGGTTGTACTCGTTAATGTCTTAGCCAGAACACATCATTATATCTCATTTTGTATTTCTATAAAAAAATCGTTTGCCCAGCTTAACACTATTGCTGTTGTTTTTATCCTGTAAAGTGCTTTGAGGAGCACAGCTTTCTCACCACTTATATTACTTTTTGATACGATCCTTACACAAAGCAGAAACTTCTTGTATTTTCTGATATACAAAGCAGTGTATTTTCCGATGACATACAAGTGGAAAGATTACAGATTTTAATCGTCTTTTTTCTGAACCAGGGAAAATCTGATCATGTTTCTCTATAACAATAATAAAAAACTTTATTTTCCAATGTATAATCCTAATTAAGATTTGTAATAATTTTAAACTGTGTATAACAGCATGTTAATCATTAAACATTAAAAAGTTGTTATATTTTATAAAAGCAAGATTACTCAGTTGGACAAAAGTACACAACCTTCCACCTGCATCATAAATATTTTAATTATGCAGAAATATTTTATGCATCAAAGTCTTTACGGAAGATATTACTAATAGTATTAATAATGAATGACCTTGGATAAGCTGTAAACTCAATGTATTACCGTGGTCCACTTTCTTTGTAACCATCTTTGTAAACGAAAATACTTTATTTTTTAATTGACAAAAAGTAACACCAAAGCACTTCTGATCACGTATTCATTTCCAGTCATACAAATTAAGTTTTGAAAATCTCTGATTCACCATGCCTTTCACATGCACATAAACAATATTAATTTAGGAACATAAACATATTATGTAAACTGTATATGGCTGGTATTGGTAGTTTTAGTAAAAAATACACACCAGTATTCATAAACATTTTAAGTATCAAAGTCTTCCATGTGATTATTTTGGAAACGTTTTTATGTGCCTGTTCTGACTATATTAAGTTTATATACATTGTAGAAAATTATAGTGTTTGAACATTTACTGTGAATATGCTCGTTATCACAGTAAAAACATGCATACTTTTTAGAATTTGATTAATAGGGAAAATAATATGGAATTGCTTATCTAAAGAAATTAATAATGATATAACGATATAATTAATATTCATATACTATAGCTCAAATTATCACAGTAGTACACTTTCTTTGGAAATGTCTGTATCAGTTTCACTCCTTCCCATGTAATTACTTCTGTGGCCTAATGGGTTAGGCATGTGCTTTATTTACCCCCATTACCCCCATTTTCGTGTTTACTTAAATACTTTTATTGATTCACAATCTGACAATGCATTGTAAATCGTTATCTTTGTCTTAGGTAAGTTTAAGCATAGCTTTCTCATCATTTACGTTTATTTTTCATACCATCGTTAAACACAGCAGGAGCGTAATGTATTTCCTAATGAGATCAAACGTGGGAAAATTAGATTGGAATCATTTTTATTTTTTAAATAAATTTGAGAAAAGTGTCATCTATACAAAAAAGTTGTATTTATTTAATACCACTTGATAGTTATATTAATAGAGATAAGAATTTAAGTTGTATACTGTTTAGACTTTTAATCATTGTAAACTGTATTACAGCATGTTAAGCATTAAACGTGAAAAAGTTGGTATATTTTATAAAAGCAAGATTGCTCAGTTTTACAAACGTACACAACCTTCCACCTTCATCATAAATATTTTAATTATGCAGAAATACTGAGATGGTTAATTTTAGTAAATATGTTGACAAATATCTGAATTTTTACCAGAAAAATTAGTATCCAGCTGTGAATCAGCTATGTGACCTTGCCCCCCTGAAATTGTGGGAAAGAGGTTTAGTGGGCAGTGTAGTGACCATAGTGTGTTTTAATACACTGTGTAGTATAACAGTTAAAGCTTGTTTTTTTTTTATGTTTGTAAACGCTATTCTTGCAAGTACATTTTGTACAGTGTGCTTCTCTGTGTTAGCTGGTGGGCAAACGTTTGAGGTGAAAATTCATCCACAAGGAGAGGACCTTTAAAGCAGAGAAGACCGCACCAAACGTTTTCGGCTCTGTATGTCGCTCAAGACGTTTCTCTTTGACACTTTCTTTAGTCATAGAGGTGGGAAGATGCTTCCCCCTTCCCTCTGCCTGCCTCACCTCTTCCCATTTTAACCATTTTAGTGGTTTCATTAGTGACAAAGGCTAAACTTTCTTGGAAATAATGTCTTTTATGTTTTGCAAAAAACTGACTTGCTTTAACAAAATATATTTACAAATCATTTTCCCTGGCAATCTACCTAAATGCCCATCGCCTCTTTTTACACTTTTTAAAAAGAACATTTCAATGTTAATGCGACACGGAAGATGTTATTAATAATGTAGCACTTTCGGGCTCACCTGAGTATGCAGCTGAAACGTCACTGTTTAAACGAATAAGAAATTAGATTGCTCATAAATCTAATAACTTATTCTGCATAAACATAACGTAATTGCTCTCTGAAAATGCTCTTTTTCCTGTCCGTTTAAAGTTATACTGCGCAGTGGGGGACGGTGCGCTATTTTGTCAGCAACCTGCTAATCTGCTCAACACGTAGAAAACATGATTTTATTTCTGTACGGAATGCGCGGAAAGTGTTTCAAAAGTTTAAGAGAATTTAAAAAGAATTTACAGCTTACACAAAGACTTAAACTACAGTATGAAAATACGAGTGTTTCGGAAAAAAAGGACATTTGATTGCTGATTTCCTTATATTTATTTTAAAAATGCTTTTATTTATTCACAATCTGACAATGCAAGACAGAACAAAAGCATCTGTGAAATCACATTCCTGAGTGTCCCCCACTGCACTCAACAATTTTAGGAAGAACACGAAACAGCCTGTTAACAGCTTATTTTTTGCCTAATCTGTCTGCTGCTAAAAAATCACACCCAACTTTTTAATAGCAGCAGACAGATCAGCTAATCAAGGAAGAAAACAATTATCTGCTGTTTTCTGCTGAGGCTGGGAGAGAAAATCTTCTCTATAACTCGTTAGTTTACAGAGCAATTTCGCCAGAGCCTCACCTTGTCCAAAAATACTCTTGTGTCAAATTTTTTGTTTGGCAGGATTTGAGCTACAGTATATGAATACAACTATATCGCTATTATTTTTTTTTATTATATATATATTCCTTAGTAATCAAATTCTAAAAAGTACGCGTTTTTTTTACTGCGATAACGAGCTTAAGTATTTGCAGAGGTTAAAACATTATTACTTTTTCCGAAGTATATACAGTAAACTAACAGATGAAGCCATTAAATATGCATGGTACAAACCCGTACCGCACGCACACGGCGTACTACGGTATGTGATTGGCTGGCCAAAATGACTGACAGGGGCACATGTGGTGCATTGGTCGGTATTGAAAAGATTTAATCATTTAATCTCTGTACTGTGTATGTTTTAATCTGTTTAGTATTAAATATTTCTATGGAATTTTACAACTAAAGGAAAATTTTAGTAGCTGAGCACAAAAAGAAGAGGAGCATAATGCATCTTATGATCATAAACAATATTAATTTAGGAACATAAACATATTATGTAAACTGTATATGGCGGGTATTCCACTTTCTCCCTAAACATTTTAAGCATCAGAGTCTTACATGTGGTTATTTCGGAAACGTTTTTACGCGCTCCTTCTGACCATATTAAGTTTATATACTTTGTGAAAACTGATAGTGTTTTAACCTTTTCTGTAAATACGCTCGTTATCGGAGTAAACAAAAGCATACTTTTGGAATAGGGATTAATAGGGAATATAATATGGAATTGCGTATCTACAGAAATTAATGAAGATATAATTATATTCATGTACTGTAGCACAAACTGTAGTATAAGACTTTCTATCGATATGTGTACGGCTGTTCCAGTGCTTTTTTTTCCCATGTGATTGCGTTTGTGGCATGATGGCTTAAGTGACTGATTTATATGCCTGGGGTGTTCAAACCCACCTATCACCATGAGTTTTCTTTTAACAAATTAGATTTTAACTTATAGATCAGCACCTCACAGGGCATCTGGAGAAACCCCAGCTAATCTTCTCTTTGGACGTGATATCCGGAGTAAACTACCATACGTGGAAAAGAAAGAAGAAGAGCCGAGGGACATTCAAAAGACAAAAGATATCCATAGACATCATGAGGAGTACACACACAAAATGAAATTATATGCAGACCAGACACATCGAGCAAGGGATCACAACTTCAAGGTCGGTGATGTAGTGTTTGTGGCTGGCCTAGACAACGGTAAATTGGATGCCAAGTTCAAAGACACTCGCTATGTGTTATTGAGAAACACCTCTTGTAACTCTTTTGAGTTAGTGAATGTGGAAGATGGCTCAAAAATAATGAGAAATGTAAAACATCTTCGACACGTTCCTCCATTGGATCTTGATTTTGAATCTGCAGAAACAGAAAATGCTGAGAATACAGGACTTTCTGATGTGGAGGAAGTGCCGAGTCCTCAGACAGTGGAGAGTACATCCGTAGGAGAGCCAGTAACTTTACCCAGAAGTGAAGTAACAACCAGAAGTGGCAGGGTTATCAGGAAACCGGCTCGTTACAGAGACATTTACAAATATAGGACTTGCATAGCTCTCTAAATGTTAAATTGCTCTATTTTGTTTGTTATCTATGTAGATGTTGCTTAGACTGCTAGAAATAAGGTGATATTTAGAAGTGACTTAAGTAGAAATTGAACTAAAATTTGAGTTGGTACGCATAGAAATAGTTGTAAAAAAGAAAAAAAAGTTGAATGTGTTGAATAGAAATGGAAGGTTTTACATACATTTTGTTGTAATAGTTAATAACCGTTTACTGTGTGTTGATATAGAATTGTTACAATTGTATGGTAAAGTTATGGACTGGGAAGGGATGTAGTATAGTGAGTAGACATCGGGAGACAACAGAACGAGAGAGTAGAAGACGGGAATATATGGTGTAAGGGCGTGATATGTGTAGTTAATAAAATAGTTAAAATAATATAAGAACGGCTCTTTATTAAGATACACAACAGATATAAAGACACGGAAATCTGTTATACAGCGTTTGATAGTGGTTGCTCGGAGCCTGGGATAATGCTGGCATTTTAGAAACTTTCTACATGCGTGCGAATACCGTGACACAAGGAAAACGAAGGAAAAAGTAATTTCGTGAGCACGAATTGTAAATCGTTCCCTCGATATAACTTTTTTTCCTACTGATGGCCCCTCCCGGGCTCCGTAACAAAGTGTTATCACACTTAAATTATTTAAACGAATACCTCTCCCACGTATTTATACGTTTTTTGTACTTCGGAGGTATCAGACAGTACGCCGTCTTGTACTCTACCATTTCTGTCAATAAGCTTACGTGTGTTTTAAATCCAGTCGAGTCTGTTCCTTCTGTAGCCTTGAGTGAATTTATGTAGTTTTCATATGCATTTTTTGTTGTTTTAGTACAGTATGTGAATATAATGTTAATATTAATACATTCAGGTGAAATACAAGTTATATTGTAGTTCAACCAAGGTAAATAAACATAGCAGAAGGGCTAGTGACGCTAGCTTGGCAGCACCTTTCAAAATAAAAGACCCCTAACCCTGCTTTAGGGGAAAAAAATCCTGGACCAGATAAAGTCACATTTATAGCACAACAACAATTTGTACATCCTTAAAACTGGGTGGAATGTGATACAGAGACGCACAGGTAATAGGAAATTGCCGTTCTTCATTATTTTTTTTCTTTCTTGCAATCTCTGTGGTGTTTTTATATCCCTTTCTGCTTGCAAACTGACACAGAGCTGTGCTCTTCTAGACAGGAAAAAGTCTAATTCCTGACAAAACAAAAAATTGTGCCTCTCCAAAAGTAGCTAAAATCTATTCTACAGACCCACAGCTAATAGAAAATCACTATGGTTTTGTCAGATAATCGTCTTTGCAAATGTTGCTGGGGTTTATAAGACCACTTGCTGTTTCCAGACTGGGACCATGCAGTGATGGACAGGGAGTGGTCTCACTCTCCTCCGGACCAAACCAACATTTGTGCCTCTTCAAAAATACCTCAGATCCATTCCACAGACCCATAGCTAATAGAAAATCACCTTGGTTTTGTCAGATAAGTGTCTCTGTCAAAACTGCTGAGGTATGTAGAGCACCTCCTATTACCAGACTGGGACCGTGCAGTGATGAGCAAGGTGTGGTCTCACTCCTGTCATGACCAAAGAAACATTTGTGCCTCTTCAAAAATATCTTAAATTTATTCTACAGATCCACAGCTAATAGAAAATCACCTTGTTTTTGTCATATAGGGTCTCTGCTAAAGTTGACTTTACCTGGTCCGGGAATTTTTTTTCTAAAGCAGGGTTTAGGCTTTCATTTCATTTTGAAAGGTGCTGCCAAGCTAGTGTCACTAAATGTAGCTAGCAGTACATTACAATTTGGCAGTACTGCTACATTAGCAGAAGGCTGCAGTATGTGTCCCAAAAGCCTAATATACTCACAGATTGATTCAGGTCTGTTTCAGGTGGAGGCACTGCCAAAGTAAAAGTATCATTTTGTTATGCCACATTAAAAACATTAACATCGGTCACATTAAGAACCTAGGTCATCCCATGTGTTATATACTGTATGAATTTAATGTTGTACCTCTGGTTATGGTTTCACTTCTGTGTTGATATTCAGGTACACTTTCACTGCTATAGCACCTGAACCTGTCTGACCCCATGTTGAGTCTCTTGATCCAACTCTTCTCTAACCTTATTCTGACCTTCAGCAGCCCTGCTGTTGTGTTTAGGGTGAGTTATGTCAGTAAGAAGAGAATTGTACCCAGTGCACTTTCTGCTGGGCCAGAGCCAACTCCTCTTCTACAAGAGCAGGATAAACATAGTCTCAGGCGGAGGGTTTGTAGAGGGAGTAAGAGTTTGAGGGGTTGGTGAAGAGCAGGATCTCACTAGAATTCCTCTAGTAAAACTGTGGAGATACTGTAATTGTTTGGGGTGCTATACTGTAAGGGTTCTAGTGAATACAAGCTATATTTTAGTTCAGCCAAGTTAAATAAACATGTACTGTGCTCATTGAACTTGAGGGGGTCCGAGGCTACGTGTCCCTAAAGTAAAAAGTTGGAGAGCTAGAATCACGACAGCACTATGGAGAGATCCAGAGTGTACGGATCAACTAGTGAGCTTGGAGGTGTGGGTGAGTTTAAATTCAATAGACAGGGGGAAAAAGGGAGAGATTATCAGGAAAAAAGAGGAACAGAAGGGACTGGATAAGGATTGGTAAAATGTCTGGAGAGGATGAACATAGTGCAAGGCATCCACATTCATTCTCAAAGAAAAAACACTCAGGATGTGTGGTTGTGTTCTGGCTGCTGTTGTGTTCAGGATGAGTTATGTTAGTAAGAAGAGAATTGTACCCAGTGCACTTTCTGCTGGGCCAGACCCAACTCCTCTTCTAAAAGAGCAGGATTAACACAGTCTCAGGTGGAGGGTCTGTAGAGGAGGAGAGTGTTTGAGGGGTTGGTGAAGAGCAGAATGTCTCTAGAATTCCTCGATTAAAACTGTAGACTCTTGTCTGAAGGTGTTGGTGTGTTTTGACTATGTTACATGTGGGAGTCTGTGTAGAGGGTCTTTCATGTGTAAAACGTGTGCGGTGTTGTGTAGTTTTACGAGGGATGAGATTTGTTTAGTTTCATGATCAATTTCTTTATTCTTTTTATTACTTTTTATTACTTTTTGTAATAATAATTATATAATTGCTTAATATAATTATTAATTATTTTTTGTGGTGTTATAGTTAAAACCCAGTTTTTTTTTTTCTTCAAATGGTTTATTTTCTTTAGATGGGAAAGTTGTTTTTCTCAAAATATCTACAAACATCAAAATCTCCAGTCCACTTACTCCAGTATTGGTCATTTACATTTGGGATTAATAAACCATTTGAAGAAAAACAACAACACTGTAACTAACTAAAATAACTATAAGAAGATGACATCATAATAAAATATAATAATAAATGTGAATCAATTTTTATTATGGTTAAAAGTCAAAGTCTCTCTATTTCTGTTTCCCATTTCCAGTCACTGTAGCTCCGTGTGTCTCCGTTTCCCACTGTCTCCCTTCCTGAAAATTTCTTCTCATCTTTCTTCTTCCTCATGGAACCCAAATTTTGATGCAGCTGTTAACTTCATCATCCTCATCAATGGACACTCTGAGATGGATAATGACATGAAGTTGTATATTGCTGCTGAGCTTGGTGTTGTAGTGAAGACTTGGAAAGAAAGATGTGGAAGAGCTGTGCAGATGTTCAGCTGTTCTCCTGTCTTTGTGTCTGCAGGATGGAGAGGTGTAACCTAACAGAGAGATGTTGTGAAGATCTGGCCTCTGTTCTTCAGTCTCAACACTCCAGTCTGACAGAACTGTATCTGGGTGAGAATAACCTGGGGGATTCAGGAGTGAAACTGCTGTCTGCAGCTCTGAGGGATCCCAACTGTAAATTTACAACACTGAGGTAAGTGAACACTGGTGATTTCTTTGTTTTTTATTGTTTGATGTAGATATTCTGAAACGCACAACATTCACTTTTTCACATACATCAGAAAGTAACACCTAGGAAGTACAAAACAAGAAAGAAAGAGGGCATACAGAAAGACAAAAAAACTGCTACGCAACTTTATACAAGTTCTTGTCTCTGGCTTCTTTGTTAATATCTCATTGCTGAGAGACTCGACATGCAAACTTTCCCACTTTGCCCATCTTTTTACACATATGTTTATGCTGTTGTTGATTTGGAATTCTGTGGGTAACATTGTCTATGAGATTTAATTCATAAAGTCCTTCTTCATTTGAATACAAGGTCAGTCTAGCTTTAATCAGTTTCTAGTGATTTATTTCATTGCTGTCATCTTGACAGTTCTAAACAAGTATCTTTCTGCCTCTGAAGGCAGCTCATCTGGTGTTTGTCCCAGAAGAAGAAGGACTCCTAATAAGGATTGTTGTATATTTCTTCAAGATTTTGAAGACTGGGCCAACCCAAATTTCTCATTTGTATCTTACTCTGAACTCTTGAATTCCTACTGTATTTTCTAATATTCTATATACATCTGAAAGGATGTAGCTGTGGAAGTGAGTTAGGTATGCAAACTTTATCAATATGTTAATCTCTTATTTTAGTCTCATTTAATTCTTCTCAGCTTTGAATTTCCCCAGTGTTTTCTCCTCTCTCTCTGTGCTTTAACCTTTCCTGTCTGACCATGTCCTGCACTGATCCTTGTGCTCTGAACCCTGCATGTTAAACGACTCTGCCTGGTGCTTTAATCAGTTCCTCTCAGCTCAACCCTTCCATTTCGATCATGTCTCTAGTTTCACTTTCTCCTGCCTGCCCTGCTTGCTTCCAGCAGAGCCCGCACCTGGATTCAGTCTCCAGGTTACTGCTTCCATCAGCTCAGTGCAAGAGATAACATACTGGGGCCCTAGGTTCAATTCCAGACCTGGGGTGCTATCTGTATGGAGTTTGTATGTTCTCCCCATGTTTGTGTGGTGTTTCAGTTTTCTCCCACAGTCCACAAACATGCTGGCAGGTTAACAGACTTGTGGGAAAGCTTGCACTGGTATGAGTGTGTGCTCTTTGATAGACTGGCATCCTGTCAAGGGTTCAATCCTGCCTTGTGTCCAGTGCCTCCTGGGACAGGCTCTGGATAATTGTTTATTAAAAGTGATGTTGATGGTGTTCAAATGCTGCACTACCACTTTGTCAATTAGCTGACAGTATAAACATATCCCTGTAATGACAGATAAAGTCAAATTTCAGGGCAAACGTCAGTCTAGATTTATTTGGGAGGGAAGAACACCTCAGGTAAAACCTACAGCACTCAAACACTCCCAGCTCTACAGTCTAACTTCTGTGCAGCTTAAAGCTTCAACAACCTGAGTGACCGCTCCCCAGCAAAATGGTGAAGAGGTATTCATCTCACTTAAAACATTATGTTTTACACCTAGTATAACTCAAAGCATTATGAAAATAATTAAATTCTGCAATTAAAATACATTAATCACTTAGAAAAACTCAAGAAAGGAATAGTTGTTTTGATGATTGAGAGAAATAGCATGGCACCCTGACTTTTAACCACACAAAATAGACAGACGTTTTAGAAATGGTCATTGAGGGGCATAAGACAGAAACAAGGAGGAAGACAGAAATCCTGGAAGTACATTCATTCTTGTTGTCCCAATCCTTCCCAAGAGCAAGGGAGAAATTAATTTCCATTTTTTTAAGTTTTGCTTCATGTCAGAATAATGTCAGATTCTGTCTGCACTGCTTCTCGGAGGTTACTACTAATGTAGGATCTAAATGATGGAAACAATGATTTGGACGAGCTGTGCAGATGTTCAGCTGTGAGCCTGTCTTTTTGTCTGCAAGATGAGTGAGTGTGGACTTACAGAGAGATGTTGTGAAGATCTGGCCTCTGTTGTTCAGTTTAACACTCCAGTCTGAGAAAACTCTATCTGAGTGACAATAACCTGGGGAATTCAGGAGTGAAACTGTTGTCTGCCATTCTAAGGAATCGCAACTGTAAATTAACAGAACTGTGGTAAGTGAACACTGGTGATTTTTGTGTTTTTTTATGTGCTAATGCTGAGACACAACATTTGCTTTTTCACATGCATCAAAAAATGAACACCTAGGAAGTACAAAACGAGAAAGAAGGAGGGCATATAGAAAGATAAAAAACTGCTACGTGATTTTATACAAGTTGTTGTGTGTGGTTTCTTTGTTAACATCTCATTACATATTAACATGACATATTAGACATCTCGACATGCAATCTTTCCCAGTTTGCCCATCTTTTTTACACATACTGTATATAGGGATGCAGCCATTTAAAATGCACGGAGTACACTGCGGTAAAACAAGGAATCACCTTGTAAAACTGCCAGGTGGAGCTAATAAAGCTTAACGTCTTACAGATGCAGCCATTCAAAGTGCGCGGTACAGACACGTACCGGAGGTAATTGGCTACGGTGTCGCGCATTGTGACGCACGATGACGGGGTACGTGATTGGTTGACCGACAGGGGCACTCGTGGTCCGTTGGTCTGTCGTAGAAAGATTTACAGTAAACGTCTTTACTGTGCCCGTTGTAGTATTGAATATTTATATGGAGTTTTACCACTGAAGGGAAATCTTAGTAGCTGAGCATAAAAAGAATAGGAGCATACTGTAACGCGTGTGAAGGCCATAAACGATATTAATTTTGGAACATAAACATACAGTATATGGCTGGTCTCGGTACTTTAAAGAAAAAATACTCACCAGTATTCCATTTCTCCCTAAACATTTTAAGCATCGAAGTCTTTAACTAACGAGATACCGGAGTCAACAAGCATACTTTTAGAATTCGATTAAAAGGGAATATAATATGGAATCGCGTATCTAAAGAAATTAATAATGATATAATGATATTCATGTACCGCAACACAAGAATAGTACACGCTGTACATTGTCTGTTGATAATGTTTCTGTAGTGCTTTTTCAGCACTCTGCATGTGACCTTGCCGGTGGCGCCGTTGGTTAGGTTCCTGACTCCCATGTCACATGGTCTGTGATCAAATCCCACTGTGGAACCATGACTTTTTTTTTAACAAACATATCTTTGAAAAAATGAAACGTTTCCCTTGGTCAGAGATTAAATAAAACCTCACTCGCACCAAACAAATTTATATTTCTAAATATCACAACATGATCGAATTTAAGTCATTTTAATAACAATGAATAGTTACCTAGGCGTTACAATATAAACATTTATATTGATTTAAATCGCGTTTTGATTTAAATCGCAAACACAGGTTTAAATATATGTGTTTTTTGATTCACAATCAGACAGATGCAACATAAATTGATATCTTTGTTCATGCACAAACAGTGGCATGTTACATTATTAATTTGGGTGTCTCCTCTTGCCAGAAAGCTCTAAATTGCATTTTGAGTGCGGTTTTGGACTTTTTCTAAATTGCAACCCATAAATAAAGCTGATACAGTTTAGACTTATTTTAAACTGTATTACAGCAGCACAATAGACAATGCAACGTAAATTGCAAAAATGCACTTGGAATCTGTCCAAGCCCTACTTGTCAGGCATTTTCTTTTACTGCAACGGACATAAAAACTCCCTTGCTTTTTACAGAGCGTTTCATAATTTCTAACTTCGAAAATTATTTAAACTGCGACACTTATCATTCATTCCATTCCATTCCATTATCAGTCCCATTTCTCCCTAAACATTTTAAGCATGAACGTTTTATGAAACGGTACCCAAATATGCGATTGCTGTATGGAATGAATTTTAATGTAAAAAAATTATTTAACACAAAAATTAAGCTGTTTACATCTTCCGCCTGTGAACAGTCACCCGTTGCTACCCAACGCAGAAACACAGCCACTAACTTGCAAAGAGAGGACATTAGCTAGCTAATATGATAAAGAAATAAATGATTATTTTATTTCTTTTGCACATTTATTTGAACATTTCCATCGATTGTACAAGCACTTGGAAACTGTCCAATCCCTAGTTCATCAGGCATTTTCTTTTAAGCTGCGGGCATTTTCCTGGTCTGGCGCCGATCTGTGTCTTCTAGGATATAATGCCAGCGAACTCTTGTTTTTATGTCCACTATAACAGACAAATCTCCTTTGCTTTTAACCGAGCGTCTAACCCCTCTGATTGGAGAAAAAAGACGTGCTGGTTTGCTATACATACTGTACCAGGAAGATGATTTCTTTCTATTCGAAACGTGCATTTTAAAAGTTTAAGAAGTAAAAACCTTACAGCGTACACAGATTTCTAAACTGATCAGGATCGTTATCTTTGTCTTATCCATAATAATGTTCACCGCTCTGTCCAGCAAATTAATAATAAACTTTATTTTATATAGCGTTTTAAACGAATAAGTAATTAGATTGCTCAGAAACCTAATCGCTTTTTCTACATAAACACAGCGTGATTGCTCTCTGAAAATGCTTTTTCTTTTTATTTAGGCTCAGATTTCAACTATAGATCGTATTATTATAAACTTTCTTGGAAAAATGTCTTTTATGTAAACCATGTTTGCTATTAATTCATTTAGGGCTAGAATATGTTCATTGTCTTCCAATCGAGTCGAGTTGACATTAGAAGCTTGCCACGCCCGGACTGTTACACCAACGCATTAGCATGTTAAAGCGATTTCATTGAGGAGCCTAGCTTTCTTAACTAGTAAGTACTGTACTTCCTTGGTTTTGGAGGGGGGAGGTGTCTTTCGCTGGAAATCTCGCCCCCTTCTACTTTGAAAATACCTGTGAAACCAGTTTAATTCGTCACAGCCAGCACTCCCGCAGAGAGGGGGGTTGTACTCGTTAATGTCTTAGCCAGAACACATCATTATATCTCATTTTGTATTTCTATAAAAAAATCGTTTGCCCAGCTTAACACTATTGCTGTTGTTTTTATCCTGTAAAGTGCTTTGAGGAGCACAGCTTTCTCACCACTTATATTACTTTTTGATACGATCCTTACACAAAGCAGAAACTTCTTGTATTTTCTGATATACAAAGCAGTGTATTTTCCGATGACATACAAGTGGAAAGATTACAGATTTTAATCGTCTTTTTTCTGAACCAGGGAAAATCTGATCATGTTTCTCTATAACAATAATAAAAAACTTTATTTTCCAATGTATAATCCTAATTAAGATTTGTAATAATTTTAAACTGTGTATAACAGCATGTTAATCATTAAACATTAAAAAGTTGTTATATTTTATAAAAGCAAGATTACTCAGTTGGACAAAAGTACACAACCTTCCACCTGCATCATAAATATTTTAATTATGCAGAAATATTTTATGCATCAAAGTCTTTACGGAAGATATTACTAATAGTATTAATAATGAATGACCTTGGATAAGCTGTAAACTCAATGTATTACCGTGGTCCACTTTCTTTGTAACCATCTTTGTAAACGAAAATACTTTATTTTTTAATTGACAAAAAGTAACACCAAAGCACTTCTGATCACGTATTCATTTCCAGTCATACAAATTAAGTTTTGAAAATCTCTGATTCACCATGCCTTTCACATGCACATAAACAATATTAATTTAGGAACATAAACATATTATGTAAACTGTATATGGCTGGTATTGGTAGTTTTAGTAAAAAATACACACCAGTATTCATAAACATTTTAAGTATCAAAGTCTTCCATGTGATTATTTTGGAAACGTTTTTATGTGCCTGTTCTGACTATATTAAGTTTATATACATTGTAGAAAATTATAGTGTTTGAACATTTACTGTGAATATGCTCGTTATCACAGTAAAAACATGCATACTTTTTAGAATTTGATTAATAGGGAAAATAATATGGAATTGCTTATCTAAAGAAATTAATAATGATATAACGATATAATTAATATTCATATACTATAGCTCAAATTATCACAGTAGTACACTTTCTTTGGAAATGTCTGTATCAGTTTCACTCCTTCCCATGTAATTACTTCTGTGGCCTAATGGGTTAGGCATGTGCTTTATTTACCCCCATTACCCCCATTTTCGTGTTTACTTAAATACTTTTATTGATTCACAATCTGACAATGCATTGTAAATCGTTATCTTTGTCTTAGGTAAGTTTAAGCATAGCTTTCTCATCATTTACGTTTATTTTTCATACCATCGTTAAACACAGCAGGAGCGTAATGTATTTCCTAATGAGATCAAACGTAAATAAAATAAAATAAAATTTTTATTTTTTAAATAAATTTGAGAAAAGTGTCATCTATACAAAAAAGTTGTATTTATTTAATACCACTTGATAGTTATATTAATAGAGATAAGAATTTAAGTTGTATACTGTTTAGACTTTTAATCATTGTAAACTGTATTACAGCATGTTAAGCATTAAACGTGAAAAAGTTGGTATATTTTATAAAAGCAAGATTGCTCAGTTTTACAAACGTACACAACCTTCCACCTTCATCATAAATATTTTAATTATGCAGAAATACTGAGATGGTTAATTTTAGTAAATATGTTGACAAATATCTGAATTTTTACCAGAAAAATTAGTATCCAGCTGTGAATCAGCTATGTGACCTTGCCCCCCTGAAATTGTGGGAAAGAGGTTTAGTGGGCAGTGTAGTGACCATAGTGTGTTTTAATACACTGTGTAGTATAACAGTTAAAGCTTGTTTTTTTTTATGTTTGTTAACGCTATTCTTGCAAGTACATTTTGTACAGTGTGCTTTTCTGTGTTAGCTGGTGGGCAAACGTTTGAGGTGAAAATTCATCCACAAGGAGAGGACCTTTAAAGCAGAGAAGACCGCACCAAACGTTTTCGGCTCTGTATGTCGCTCAAGACATTTCTCTTTGACACTTTCTTTAGTCATAGAGGTGGGAAGATGCTTCCCCCTTCCCTCTGCCTGCCTCACCTCTTCCCATTTTAACCATTTTAGTGGTTTCATTAGTGACAAAGGCTAAACTTTCTTGGAAATAATGTCTTTTATGTTTTGCAAAAAACTGACTTGCTTTAACAAAATATATTTACAAATCATTTTCCCTGGCAATCTACCTAAATGCCCATCGCCTCTTTTTACACTTTTTAAAAAGAACATTTCAATGTTAATGCGACACAGAAGATGTTATTAATAATGTAGCACTTTCGGGCTCACCTGAGAATGCAGCTGAAACGTCACTGTTTAAACGAATAAGAAATTAGATTGCTCATAAATCTAATAACTTATTCTGCATAAACATAACGTAATTGCTCTCTGAAAATGCTCTTTTTCCTGTCCGTTTAAAGTTATACTGCGCAGTGGGGGACGGTGCGCTATTTTGTCAGCAACCTGCTAATCTGCTCAACACATAGAAAACATGATTTTATTTCTGTACGGAATGCGCGGAAAGTGTTTCAAAAGTTTAAGAGAATTTAAAAAGAATTTACAGCTTACACAAAGACTTAAACTACAGTATGAAAATACGAGTGTTTCGGAAAAAAAGGACATTTGATTGCTGATTTCCTTATATTTATTTTAAAAATGCTTTTATTTATTCACAATCTGACAATGCAAGACAGAACAAAAGCATCTGTGAAATCACATTCCTGAGTGTCCCCCACTGCACTCAACAATTTTAGGAAGAACACGAAACAGCCTGTTAACAGCTTGTTTTTTGCCTAATCTGTCTGCTGCTAAAAAATCACACCCAACTTTTTAATAGCAGCAGACAGATCAGCTAATCAAGGAAGAAAACAATTATCTGCTGTTTTCTGCTGAGGCTGGGAGAGAAAATCTTCTCTATAACTCGTTAGTTTACAGAGCAATTTCGCCAGAGCCTCACCTTGTCCAAAAATACTCTTGTGTCAAATTTTTTGTTTGGCAGGATTTGAGCTACAGTATATGAATACAACTATATCGCTATTATTTTTTTTATTATATATATATATTCCTTAGTAATCAAATTCTAAAAAGTATGCGTTTTTTTACTGCGATAACGAGCTTAAGTATTCGCAGAGGTTTAAACATTATTACTTTTTCCGAAGTATATACAGTAAACTAACAGCCATTAAATATGCATGGTACAAACCCGTACCGCACGCACACGGCGTACTACGGTATTTGATTGGCTGGCCAAAATGACTGACAGGGGCACGTGTGGTGCATTGGTCGGTATTGAAAAGATTTAATCATTTAATCTCTGTACTGTGTATGTTTTAATCTGTTTAGTATTAAATATTTCTATGGAATTTTACAACTAAAGGAAAATTTTAGTAGCTGAGCACAAAAAGAAGAGGAGCATAATGCATCTTATGATCATAAACAATATTAATTTAGGAACATAAACATATTATGTAAACTGTATATGGCGGGTATTCCACTTTCTCCCTAAACATTTTAAGCATCAGAGTCTTACATGTGGTTATTTCGGAAACGTTTTTACGCGCTCCTTCTGACCATATTAAGTTTATATACTTTGTGAAAACTGATAGTGTTTTAACCTTTTCTGTAAATACGCTCGTTATCGGAGTAAACAAAAGCATACTTTTGGAATAGGGATTAATAGGGAATATAATATGGAATTGCGTATCTACAGAAATTAATGAAGATATAATTATATTCATGTACTGTAGCACAAACTGTAGTATAAGACTTTCTATCGATATGTGTACGGCTGTTCCAGTGCTTTTTTTTCCCATGTGATTGCGTTTGTGGCATGATGGCTTAAGTGACTGATTTATATGCCTGGGGTGTTCAAACCCACCTATCACCATGAGTTTTCTTTTAACAAATAAACATTTGTTTGAAAAACTAAAATAGCAAATATTATGGACACTATATTGACGTTTTTTATATTTCTAAATATCACAACATGTTCGAAGCCAGGACATTTATTAATAACAACGAACAATTTCAAACTGCTACTGATATCATTACTGACAATAAATATTATCGATACTACTTTATTTTGTCATTACAAACATGTATGCCATACTGCTTCCGTGTTACCGAAGCTAAAAGTTTAGCCTTTGTCACTAATGTAACCACTAAATAAAGACATTCATATAGAAATCCCTACATTACGAACTGTATATGGCTGGTATTGGAATTTTAAAGAAAAAATACAAAGTAAATACATATAAGAAAGAAAAGCAGTTAGAAGTGCTACCAAAATTAGAAAATGAAGTAGATACAGACAATATGTCTTCTGAAATGAAAGGTTTTGAGGTTAGATTTAACCTCCGTCTTTCCCTCTGATAGCTACAGAAGCAGGAACCTGTACTGTGTGGATCCCTTTAGATCTCCCTTCAGATTTCAAAGGTTATTAATAATATCTTTAGTGTCGCATTAACATTGGAATGTTCTTCCAAGTATAGAAGGAGGCGATACGCAATGTGTCTTCTTCATACATTTTCAGTTTACAGACCGTACAAGATCATTTATTCTGAATAATGTCTTCCGCATCGCATTAAAATTGAACGCTTTTCACAGGTGTAAATCCACCTGTTTTCTAACCGCTTTATCCAGGACAGGTAACAATTTCACAACTCACCCTCCCCCCTGCCTGTCTGACTTTCTTTTTAACCCTAAGAGTGTAAACAAAGATTTCTCTAGTTCCTAGTTTCTCTATCTTCCCTTTAAAATAAACTATTATTCCACAATGCCGTGTACTACATGGCCGGTAGGGAAACTAAAGGGAAATTTTAGTAGCTAGGCGTAAAAAGAAGAGGAGCATAAAATGTTTGATGGTCATAAACAATATTAATTTAGGAACTGTATCAGATATATTTTTTTTAACTGCACTGCATCGAAGAAAACGAGTATAGCTTGTGGGAAATACATTTATTTGTCCTGCATCAAAGTTTAACTCGTTCAGAGCGCCCTATATTACATACTCCAAGCATTTCATTTTGAGCTGAAGACCCTCACACCTGAAGAAGACTTCACAGCTGAAACATTGCGTTTTCTCTCTTCTCTTTTCAGCATGGAATAAACCTATTACTTGTTCCTTTTATATTTATTTTACTTGAATTTTGTAAATTTAACACGAATTCCGTACAGAAATAAAATCATGATATCTACAGTTATTAAGCAGATTAGAAGGTTTCTGACAAAATAGCGCAGAGTCCACCACTGCCCAGTTATATAACTTTAATGTAAACAAGATCTAATATCTGGTGCACTCCAGGTGTAAGTTAAAAAAACCTGAATTATGTACTATGCTTATGTCTGCGAAACACCTGATCATCTACAGTACTGTGACGCTTTCAGTGCCTTGTGTATATTCTAATCGCAGTGGGGGCAGGGTGTGTGGGGACAGGTTAAGGCTGAAATTGAATTGGTGATCTGTATTCTTCACACCTGAAACACTGTTTTCTCTGAAAGCGTTTCTTCCCTGTTTAGCTGATCTTTTGCTGCCTGCACATGCTTACACAGCTCCCTGTGTGAATTATCATACTTGACTGAGAAAGCTTTAGAGAACTTAACATTTTTATTATTGACAAATTGTAAAAATGACTTTTACATTGGCATTATTAATTTTTCACTTAAGTGTATGGAGGAGTGTCAGCTGTCAATGGGAGCAAACCCCCCCTCTTAGGCTGGGCAAACAGTATTTTTTAAATTAAGGCAAATGAAAATTAAGGATGTTAAAGTGCCAGAGGTGTAAAAAATACAAAAATGAGCGAAATGTTTTAGAAATGGAGCAGGTGAAAGGGATTTGTAAATATATTTTGTTAAAGCAAGTCAGTTTTTTGCAACACATAGAATACATTTTTCCAGGAAAGTTTAGCCTTTGTCAATAATGAAACCACTAAATAAAGACATAAACTTAGAAATCTAAAGATTTTTTTGTTCAATGTTGGTAGCAGGATGAACTCTCTAGTTGAGCTAAGTGTATACTATATTTTGTCGCAGAGTTGCTGCAAGATGTTAACAGTGAAAACAGGAATTTAGAAATGAGTCATTTCAAGAAGAATATTTTCAGAATAATTATAAATCTAGCATGATATAGAAATCACAGAAAATAGGCAGTTAGATTGATCAGATTAGTATGAAAAGCCATTTAGCAAAGAGGGTGTGAGAAGAGTGACAAACTAGTATATTTTTTTCTGAACCAGGGAAAATCTGATCATGTTTCTCTATAACAATAATAAAAAGCTTTATTTTAAATAGTACCTTTAAAAGTGGCATCTCAAAGCAATACAGTAGATGTAAAAACTGTTATAAGGACCACAGATTACAAAGGAAATACATACTGTATAAGAAAGACAAGCAGTTAGAAGTGCCACCGAAATTAGAACATGAAGCAGATACAGACACTATGTCTTCTGAAAAGAGAGGTTTTGAGGTTAAATTTAAATGCACTCAGGGGAGGTGACTCTGATATCACTGGGGATACAAATTCAGAGCTTTAGGGTGCAGCTAGAGAAGGTCCTGTTATCCACAGAGTGTAGATGTTCTCGAGGACAGCTAGAAGACTAGAATCAGATGGATTGAGGATTTTGAAGTTGACTCAAACCTGATAGGAAGCCAGTGCAAGGACTTGAAGACAGGCGTAATGCATCCCGATCAGGATTCTGGCTGTCCAATTCTGAACATACTGGAGATTGTTCAGTGTGGATTTTATTACCCCAGTGAACTGGATGTGCATTTATTAATTCTAGAAAAAATGCCTTTCTTGATTTGTCTAGTTCCCTTTAAAAGAAACTATTATTCCAAATGCAGAGTACTACATGGCTGGTATTTACATATGATATTTGTGATTTAAACAAATTAACACAAGCAGTTTTTAGGGATTTAAGTGTTGGCTGAGTTATTGCAGGATGTAAGACTAGTGATGTAGGTAGGAAAAAGATAATTTTGGGAAAGTTGAGGAATACACTGATAACAAGAACACTTCCTAATGGGGTTAGGCATACTTTTGACAAAATGACAGGAGATGTTATAGACTGCAGAGGAAGATGATGAAGTTAACAGACTGTATGTTTACATACTGTAGATCCTGAAATGTATTTTACATTTTGTGTAGTTGCTAGCATTGAATTGTGTGTTGGATGCACATGAAATGAAGGATTGGGCAAACATAGCTGACGCTGATCCACAGAGCCAGCATCTTAAGATGTTTATATTTAGAGGCAATTTGTTTAAATAACTAACTAGGTATGGATACTGATGTGCAAGAGAGGTGGAAAGGCTGTTTCCTTAAGCCAGCACTATAAAATCATTTATCCTCAGTAATATGCTGCCATCTCATAGTGGGTTTCTAACACTGTGTATAGTTCCATCCACACAGTGCCTTTACTTCCATCCATTTTCTAATCTCTTTATCCAGTACAGAGGATTTGGAGCCTATCCCAGTAAGCAACGGACACAAGGCAGAATACACCCTGGACATAGCGCCAGTCCATCACAGGACAGACGGACACAAACACACACACATCAGGGCCAGTTTTCCCATAAGCCAATTAACCTACCCATACCCATACCCACCTACCCATTAACCTAGCCATATTTTGGAGTGCGAGAGGAAATCATATCACACATATGGAGAAAAAACACGGAACCCAAAAAGAACATGCAAACTCCACACACACAGGATGGCAGGAATTGAACCTAGGACCCCAGTGCTGCAAGATAGCAACACTAACCACTTGGCCACCATTAGAAATGCGTGGATTGTTTAGTTATAATTCTAGTTCAGAGGTATGCATGCATAATTTAATTTTGAAGGCCACTGAGACATCTGGTTCTGTTGTATTTATGAAAAAAAAACATACTAACAACTTTGCCATCCTATTCCTTAGTTAATACATTTTATTTTTATAAACAGTTTACATTGTTAGCAAAATATTTTGAATGATATTTTACCCTATTTTTCTTTAATTTTGTATTTAACTTATTTTCTGATAGTCAGATTTAATGCATATTTGAACAATAAAAATAAGGTATTACAAGATGCGGGTAAAAGTGCAACAATTTTTAACAGTGCTAAATTTAATATTATTGATTACTAATAGTTTATGCTAACACCTAACTTTCTAAATTAGATGTATTCAAAACAATGAACTAAATGTAACATAGCATTAAGAAATACAATCGAGAATAGTTTTGTGGTGCATGTATAGATGAAACTTTTCTAAAATGTATAACAAAATAAAAGACAATTAAAATCTGTAATCTTTCCACGTGTAATGTCATTAGAAAGTACAACAAGTTCCTGCTTTGTCTAATGATGGTATCAAAAAGTAGTCTAAGTGGTGAGAAACCTGTGCTTAATGATAATTAAGGGACTTAGAAGTCAAAGAAAATGATTTACATTTACGTTGTTTAATTTTAAGCACTAAGTTATGAATGCAGACGCAGAATGGCCATTGTGCAATAAAGAGCTCAGCGCTTCCTCCCTCTCTCTGACGGAGTGAAGTGGGTGGTACGCTATTTTCAGAGCCTCTGATTGGGAGAAAAAGACCTGCTGATCTGTTCTACATACCAGGAAGACAACAGAATATGATTTTTTCTATTCAAAATGTGTGTTGTCTTTATGAAATTTGTGTATTTTAAACATTTAATTAAGAAGTAAAAACCTTACAGCATACACAGAGATTCTAAGCTGATCACGAGGAAGAAAAATCAGCCATTTTTTGCACATAAAAAGTGGTTATTAACTATCAAAACCTGTTTTTATAGGTTTAAAAGTCGTGCAATGTTTTTCTGACAATCGGGGAAACAAGGTTTTGATTGATGCGCAATTACGCACCATCTTTATCAGATTGTGAATCAATAAAAGTAACTAAACATGCGATTTTAATCAAACCGGGTGTAATGGGGTAAGACCATTAGACATGCAATACACTTCCTCATGATCATCTTTGCATAAGCTTTACGTTTTTTTAACTTTTTAATTACACATTTTAAACACTTTAATTTTGTAAACGCAACACACATTCCGTACAGATACAGTACAATCACATTCTCCTGTCTTCTCGTGGTATAAAACGAATAAGCAGGTGATTGAGATTACAATGCATCACCCACTGAGTGCATTGTTCTTTTTTACAAGTGTATAAAGAGGTGATACAGTATGTGTCTCCTCTATAACTCTTCAGTTTACAGAGAAATTCCGTCAGATCTTCACAAAATTGTCCAATTATACTCTTCTTGTGTCTAATTTTTAGTTTAGCAGGATTTGTGCAATAAGCACATTGTTTAATGGGGAAAACATCACCCACATCTATTACCACTGTACAACACTACTTCAGGTGGCGTAGCCACGTTAGCCTGCGTAGTCTGCAAAAGAACAAGTAATAGGTTTATTCTATGCTGAAGGGAGAAAACGTAACATTTTGGCTGTGAAGCCTTCTTCAGGTGTGAGCTCAAAATGAAACGCTTGGAGTTTGTAATGTATGGTGCTCTAAACTAGTTAAACTTTGATGAGGGCTTGCCAGCGCGGTGACGTCACTGCCTTTCATATGAATAGGAGGGAGCTGGTCCGTCAGGGTTGAAGGCGAATCTCACTGTAGCTCAACTGGCTGCTTCCCTGTTGAGTGATGCTGGAGGCCTGGGTTCAATTCCCCAGCTGTTAGAGTGTGAGCCTGAAAGCACTACATTATTAATATTATCTTCTGTGTCGCATTAACTAACTCTTCAGTTTATTCCGCCAGACAGTACATGAATAGAATTATATTATATTAAATTTTTTTCTTTAGATATGTGATTCCATAATATATTCCCCCTTAATCAAATTCTAAAATTATGCTTTTGTTTACGCCGATAACGAACAAATTCACAAAAAAGGTTGAAACACTATCACTTTTCACAAAGTATATAAACTTAATATGGTCAGAAGGAGGACATAAACATATTTCCAAAATAACTACATTAAAGACTTTCATGCTTAAAATGTTTAGGGAGAAAGTGGAATACTGGTGTGTATTTTTCTTTAAAATACCAATACCAGCCATATACAGTTTACATAATATGTTTATGTTCCTAAATTAATATCGTTTATGAGCATCTGAAAGGCATGGTGAGTCTGAGATATTCAAAACTTACTT
Source organism: Lepisosteus oculatus (assembly GCF_040954835.1). Taxonomy (NCBI): domain Eukaryota; kingdom Metazoa; phylum Chordata; class Actinopteri; order Semionotiformes; family Lepisosteidae; genus Lepisosteus; species Lepisosteus oculatus. Next base: position 16,880,587 of record NC_090713.1, read on the forward strand.
TGTATGATTGGAAACGAATACGTGATCGGATCAACTAAATGCTTTGGTGTTACTTTTTGTCAATGAAAAAATCGTATTTTCGTTTACAAAGACAGTTACAAAGAATGTGGACCAGGGTAATACTTTGGGCTTACAGCCTGTCCAATGTCATTCATTATTAATACTATTAGTAATGTCTTCCGTAAAGACTTTGATGCATAAAATATTTATGCATAATTAAAATATTTATGATGAAGGTGGAAGGTTGTATTCTTTTTTCCAACTGAGCAATCTTGCTTTTATAAAATATACTGACTTTTTAATGTTTAATGATTAACATGCTGTAATACTCAGTTTAAAATTAAAAGTCTAAAGAGTATACAACTTAAATTTTTTTATTGGAAAAATGACTTTCTTTCAGCAGTGACCAGGATTTGTAACAGGGCATTTTCTGGTGACAGCTCAAATGCTGTACATGAGAGGTTAAACTTTATTAGCTCCACCTGGCGGTTTAACAAGATGATTTGGGATACTATTATAATAACTGCCATATGACGCATTACGATGCACCACGCCGTTTTACCGCATTGTACTTTGTGCATTTTGAATGGCTGTATCTGTTTACGGTTTACATAATATGTTTATGTTCCTAAATTAATATTGTTTATGATCATCAGATGCGTTATGCTCCTCTTCTTTTTATGCTCAGCTACTAAAATTTCTGTTTAGTTGTAAAATTCCATATAAATATTCAATACTAAGCAGATTTAAACGTGCACAGTAAAGAGATTAAATGATTAAATAATTTCACTAACAACCAATGCACCACGAGTGCCCCTGTCAGTCATTTCGGCCAGCCAATCACATATGGGGTTGTACTGTGCATTTTGAATGGCTGCATCTGTATATGCTGTTGTTGATTTATAATTCTATGGGTAATATTCTCCATGACATTTCATTCATAGAGTCCTTCTTCATTTGAACACAAGGTCTGTCCAGCTTTAACCAGTTTCTAGTGATTTATTTCATGGCTGCAGTTCTGACAGTGCTAAACTAGAATCTTTCTGCCACTGAACACAGTTCATCTGGTGTTTGTCACCGGAGGAAAATGACTCCTAATGAGGATTTTAAAATATTTTTTCAAACCAAAAATGTTTACAATATGACAGGTATTTTCAGCCATTCCAACAGTTTGTGATCCAAATTTATCATATTTGGCTTGTAATTGGTGTGTCTTCCAATATTGAATATGAACTTTTTACTCATATTCTCTCCAAGAGTGCGAGTTGGTGGATTTATACAGAATTTAATGGTTTAAGATTCTTCAATTACTGTGGGAGGCCCAACCCCAACATCTCATTTGTATCTTACTCTTAACTCTTGTATTCCTCTTGTGTTTTCTTCTATTTTATATACATCTGAAAAGATTTGTCTGTAGAATCAAGTTAGGTATGCAAAATATATCAATATGTTAATGTCTTATTTTAGTTCCATTTACATTTTCCCAGCTTTGAATTTCCTCAGTGTTTTCTCCTCTCCCTGTGCTTTAACCTTGCCTGTTTGACCACATCTTGAACTGATCCCTGAGCTTTGAACCCTGCATGTTAAATGACTCTCCTTCCGACTGTCCCTGGTGCTTTAATCAGTTCCTCTCAGCTCAACCCCTGCCTTTTTGATCGGGTCTCTAGTTTCACTTTTGCCTCCCCTGCTTGCTTCCAGCAGAGCCTGTGCCTGGATTCAGTCTCCAGGTTACTGCTTCCATCAGCTCATTGCAGCAGATATCTCACTGGGGCCCTGGGTTTAATTCTAGACCTGGGGTGCTATCTGTGTGAAGTTTGTATTTTCTCCACATGTTTGTCAGGTGTTCCAGTTTTCTCCCACAGTCCACAAACATGCTAGTAGGTTAACTGACTTCTGGGAAAACTGGCACTGGTGTGAGTGTGTGCCCTTTGATAGACTGTCATCCTGTACAGGGTTCAATCCTGCCTTGTGTCCAGTGTTTCCTGGGTGTTACTTCGCAGAGTGTGGTCCATGTGCTATGTTCCACACTTCCTGGCTTTAATTGTTCTCCTTCCCCCATTGGTCCATGATTACACCATTGTTTCTGTATTACATCATCTTCAATCAACTCTTGGCCAATCAGAACACAGCTTATTCGGTATATAATTTGGAGGTTTTCTGAATGTAGGGGCCTTTCACTTGACTTTGGTTCTGCTAGGCTCAGCTTCATTTTGCTTTTGTTTTGCTTCGGCTTCGCTTCTCCGTTTTTGTTCATTTTGCTTTGTGTGTGTGTTATCGGATAGCTTCGGCTTTTGTTGGTTTGTGTTTGTCTCCTTGTACTTTCGTTTGTTTGTGCTATCCTTTATTTTGCCATTACCTTGCCCAAACTTATTATATGTTATATGCTCAACCTCTGTGCTCTTTTGTACCCTATTCCTTCTGTCTACTCTCATTTTCCCATATTGGCAGTTGTAGTTCACTTGTGTATTTGTGTGAACTTGTGTATAGGGTTAGTTTAGGTTGTCGGGTACATTCTGCACACATAGTTGGTCTCTGTTTTAGTAACACTAGTTTAGGACGGGTGAGTGCCTTTTGTCTAGTATGGGTTTTTGGGTAGTTAGTGAAGGTAAGCTAGGGTGTCGAAAGACGATGAAGACCAAGTCTTTCGGGTTTTGTTTTGGTAGATAGGTCAGCTTTCCCTCACTTTATTAGCCAGCTCCATTTTGTTTGTTATTTTCTTTTCTTTGGAGCCACTCTAGTTCCCTTTCCCTGTGTGTTATTGTGTCCTATTACAATCCAGTCACTTTATTCACTTCAAAATTAATCACTTTTGCACCAAAACTTGTTGTCGTGTGTAGCGGCGAGGCTTATTAATAAGAAAGAATTAAGTGTTGTGAGCTTTCCCAAATGAGGCCCCATTTCTCTGTTCATCTCTGTGGTGCAGCCACAGAGAAACTATTCATGCAGGCTGATTTAAGGTTTCCTTTGATAAAGTTTCCTAGGACAGCTCCCAAAGGGGGATGCACTTAGCTAAGCCTGGCTATCATGATCAATGGTCAGCCATTGGCGCCTATCTGTCTAGGGAGTGCCAGATGGACATCTGGACTGCATTCCTAAGTGTCAGGAGTAAGTGACTCATATCTCACCTTGATCAACCAATCAGGGACTGGTAACCCACGTGGGACTCTGATGCCCATGGAACTTTCAGCCAATCAACGAGCTGAAGTTCCTCCATGTAAAAACAGGCAACACAGAGAGCCTGTGAGATTCAGTGAGATTCAGAAGGGAAGATTCAGAGGGAATTCTGAGACTTTTCTAAAGGGAATTCAAAGGAGAATTCCAGGGCAGGACGGCCCAGGAGCAGAAGGCTCCCAAGGGCAGGACATTCTCGCAGAGCACCTCCTGACCATCCTGAGACTCAGCCCGGACAACCACGGAACGGCCAGTGTGTCCGAGTGCCAGAACTTTCCTTTGTTCTAAGAGTCTAGAGCGGAGGTTGCCAGAGAATAACCAGAGGATCCACCTGAGGTTAGCACCAGCAGCAAGCCTCATGAACAGGTCAGAACTGTGGACAGCTGAATCACTATTCAGAACTAGCTCTTCATCAGGAACGAACCGGTCCTCTTCCTGACTTGCTGGGACCCACAGTCATCTTTTCTCCTGTGCGCAAACTGTGCTAGTTAAAGCCAACACTAACTAGCCGGTCAGTGAGCATCTGCAGCGCACCGTCGCAAGCCGCACAGCACAGCCTGGCACCGAGCCAGAGAGCGTGGATTGGACAGCAACAGCCTGCAACTGTTTCTTTGTGCCCGCAGGAGATCTGAATCCCCAGAGATTGGATGAGTATTCAACTTCAATGCATTACAGCTCGAGAATTCAATTGTTATCCCAACCAGTTGATATCAATTTAATTCCTAAGAGTTATGTACTTGTTTTGAGTATCTAATGTAGAAGTTATAACCAAGTTCATTTACGAAACGGTCTTAATGAATGATATACTGAACGTATGTCCTCTTGATATGTGTAACACTTTGTAACTGATTGAATATATATCTTTTGTATTCTGATAACCCTCTCGATAAGATCTGTTAGGTTTACATGCATATTCTATATATTTATAAATGTATCCTCGTGTATTAGTACCTGTGTGTGTGCGTTGTTTGAGTTATGTCGCATGGTTGGATTCTAAAGCCATCAAAAGAATCAACTTTGTGATTTACTGCTACAATTATTAATTGTCTCAGTAAATGGACCCTGAATGGGACCCTGAATGTAAACCGCATAAAAGGCCACTTTATTCTGAAAACCTCAAGTTAAATAACGAAGAAGTTGAGTTCTGATCGGTCGAGAAGCTGATTATGAATTACGAAATATGGCAACAAGTGGTGTAATGATGGATGGGGAAGGGGGGGGGAGTATCTGGAAGTGGAAAGTGGAAGTGGAAGTAAGTGGGGAAAAAAAACAAAACATACGGACACACACGGGGACGTAACAATTGTACATTGAAAATTCTACATTTTTTAAAAAATAATAATAATTAATAAAAAAATATATTAAAAATCTTAAAAGCTATAATAGCTATTGTAATTACTATATAATCCTCTAGGGAGGAGTTTTAATTGCTTTTTTGCACTGCCAGCTTATTAGCAGGGTGAGTCGTTAATAATAGATAAACCCTGGTTGTTAAGTACACAGTCCAGTTGCTGAGGGTTTTTTTTATCTCCAGAATCATGATAACAGAGACAGTGACATCTCCTAGGGCTCTGAAATGTCAATAATGAGTGACAGCAGTTGGAACCAGACCCCCCTTTTTTCAGACTTTTCAGAAAAGTGGTCAGCCAGACAAATTTACTCTTTCGGTTTTCATTGACCCAGTGGTTTAGCAGGTACAGATGCAGCCATTCAAAAGGCACGGTAAAACCCCATACTGCGGCAAATAATTTGCGGCATGTGATTGGCTGGCCAAAATGACTGACAGGGGCATTGGTTGGTAGTGAAAAGATTTATTCATTTAATTTCTTTACTGTGCACATATTAATCCACTTAATATTGAATATGTATATGGAATTTTACAACTAAAGGGAAATTTTAGTAGCCGAGCATAAAAAGAAGAGGAGCATAACGCTTCTGAGGGTCCTAAATTATATTAATTTCGGAACATAAACATTATGTAAACTGTACTGTATATGGCTTGTATTGGTAGTTTAAAGAAAAAATACACACCAGTATTCCATTTCTCCCTAAACATTTTAAGCATCAAAGTCTTACATATGGTTATTTGTACGTGCTCCTTCTGACCATATTACGTTTTATTTGTAACTCATACGGCCACCAGTGAGTGTGTAAGAGCCGGCTTACCAGAGCGGTGATGTCACCGCTCTCCCTTGTGAATAGCAGGGCCCACGCCCGCAGGGCTGATTTGAGATCTTCCTTTGGCTCAAGCAGCTGGGTCCCTGTTGAGCTACACTGGTGGCCTGGGTTTGAGTCCCTGACAGTGGGGGGCTGACCTAAGCGGCAAAGGCAAGGGTGCCCGCCTGAACCCCGAAGTGTTACATTGGTGTTAGTAGTGGGATGGGATAGCCCTTCGCCGAGGTTGGTGAGTTAAGTGGGGGAGAGTGTAATGCATATAGCCACCAGTGAGTGTGTAAGAGCTGGCTTTCCAGAGCGGTGACATCACCGCCCTTCCCTGTAATAGCAGGGCCCACAGCCATGGGGCTGCTGGGAGATCTTCCTTTAACTCAAGCGGCTGGGACCCTGTTGAGCTACGCCACAGGCCCGGGTTCGAGTCCCCGACGGTGGGGGGGCCAACCAGAAACCCAGAGCGTTACAATATACTTTGTGAAAAGTGATAGTTTTAACCTTTTCTGTGAATACGCTCGTTATCGGAGTAAACAAAAGCATGCTTTTAGAATTTGATTAATAGGGAATATAATATGGAATCGCATATCTAAAGAAATTACAAATGAAACGATATAATTATATTCATGTACTGTAGCACAAACAGTAGTATAAGACTTTCTATTGATATGTGTACAGCTGTTTTACAGCTTGCTACATGACTGCATCTGTGGTGTGATGGCTTAAATAACTGACTTTTAAGACTGAGGTTGGGTGTTCAAATCCAGCTATTGCTATGAGTTTTCTTTTAACAAATAAAACATTTACTTGAAAAACTAAAATAGCAAATATTATGGACACTATATTGACATGTTTTATATTTCTAAATATCACAGCATGTTTGTACTGTATGTACACAGCGGTACCGCAGGGTGTAGGGCGCAAACCCACGTGAGCCCGGCTGGGGTACGCGGTGAGGGGCAGGACGGGAGTGGTAATGGTCAGGGTGGGGATTAGGAAAGCCGCTGACCAGTGCAGCTGACCCACTGTGAAACGCGCGTACAGTCTGGGGAGATCACCCATTTTCATGTAAATAGTTCCCTGGTTTCGCACCCCTGTATTTTGCTCTCTCTCTTTTCAATTCAAGGTGCTTTATTAGCATGACCGATGGGTACAATCAGAGTTGCCAAAGCAAATGAAAGTAATGATATTTACATTAAACAAAACAAAAAATAGAAGTAAAATAAAATCTACAGACATATTACAGACATTTACAACAAAGACATATTATAAAATATTGACATATACTGTAGGCGGTTGGAGTATTATTGGGAGACAGACTCACTGTTCCTCAGGCTGTGACAGGAGATCACATGCTGGGCTGCCAGTTCCACTGAGTTCCCTCCTCCCTCTCCCAGTAGGATTGGGACCCGTTGTGATTCTGGCAGGTGTGGGAACTCTGGGATTAGATTTCTGAATTTCATTAAGAATGTTTCTCTAATCCCAGAGTATCTGTCACAGTGCAGTAGGAAGTGCACCTCTGTCTCTATTTCTCCCCGCTGGCAGTGGGAGCACAGCCTGTCCTCTCTGGGCAGCCAGGTCTGCCTGCATGTGTCTATGGCCAGGCTGTGGTCACTGAGCCTGTACTTCGTCAGGGTCTGTTTCTGTTTGTTGTTTCTTATTTTGGTCAAATATTCAGCTAGTGTGTATTGTCTGTTTAGGGTTCTGTAGCATTCCAGTTTATGTGTGTTTGTGTGTGTGTGTCCCAGTGTGTGAGATATTGCTGTTTTATCTGTGCTGTGATGTGGTTGAGTCTGGTGCTCTAGCAGTGCTGTCTTGAGGCTGGTTAGTGTCGGTGTGGCTCAGGTCAGTGAGCCTCAGGACCAGCTGGCTCAGTGGGCTCTGTTTTGGGCTCAGCTCTTGACTCAGCAGGGCTTTGTGGTGGTAGGAATTTTGGTCGCTGTTTTTTAGGTGTAGCCAATACTTTAATATTCTTTTCTGTATGTTTATCAATAGTGGGTACTGGCCTAATTCGGCCCTGCACCCGTTTTTAGGTGTTTTTCTCTGCACACGGAGGATGTTTCTACAGATCTCCATGTGCAGAGTTTCTGTGGGGTGTTTGTCCCATTGAGTGTAATCCTGCTCTGTGAGGGGACCCCACACTTCACTGCCATATAGGGCAATGGGTTGGATTACACTTTCAAATATTTGGAGCCAGATTCTTGTTGGTGGGTTGATGTTGAAGAGCCTCCTTCTTATTGCGTAGAAAGCCCTGAGTGCCTTTTTCCTCAGTGCCTTCACTGCCAGGTCAAAACTCCCAGAAGAGCTGATGGTGAGACCGAGATATGTGTAGCTGGATGTGTGCTCCAATGTGTTGTTGTTAAGTATGAATTTGTACCTGTTTCCCTGAGGTCTGGCTTTCTTCTGGAAATCCATAACTCTGGTCTTGTCCAGATTGACTGTCAGTGCCCAGGTCTGACAGTACTGCTCCAGCAGTGCCAGGTTCTGCTGCAGCCCCTTTTCTCTCTCTCTCGCTCTCTCTGGCGCTCACTCGCTCGCGGGACGTGGGAGTGCCGGCTGGCTGGTTGTGCCGAAAAGAAATAAAACGCCGTTTTTCACTCCACAAAGTCTGAGTCTCTGTGTCCGACCTCGCTGAACCCGAATTCACTACATTATTAATAATGTCTTCCGTGAAGCATTAACATTGGAATGTTCCTTTTTTACAAGTTTAAAAGGGGACGATACACAAGTGTCTCCTCTTTAACTCTTCTGTTTACAGAGAAATTTCACCAGAGCCTCACAACATTGTCCAATAATACTCTTCTTGTGTCTAATTTTTAGTTTAGCAGGATTTAAGCTACAGTATATGAATATAATTATATTGTTATTAATTTCTTTAGATACGTGATTCCATAATATATTCCCTATTAATCAAATTCTAAAAATGTCAATATAGTGTCCAGAATATTTGCTATTTTAGGTTTTCAATGAACCCTTTCAATGGCTTGATGCGCCTGTTAAATTGCCCCACTGGATACATTGTTTGTAAAGAAACCGGTTTTACAACTCTTTTCCTCCCCCTCTTCATTTTCAAAGTAGAATAGGCGAACCTTCCAATGAAAGACATCCCCCTTCTCCCCACGGACAGGCTGACAAATGTTTTATTAGAAAAAGAGATTCACAACACAAAGCTGTGTTGGTCGTCTGTGTATAAAAATCAGTTTGAACATCATGTGTTTTTATTTAGCTGAAGCAACTCTGTGACAAAATATACACTTAGCTCAACCAGATAGTTCATCCTGCTACCAACATTTAATAAAATAATCTTTAGACTTCTAGGTTTATGTCTTTATTTAGGAGTTTTATTAGTGATGAAGGATTAACTTTATTGGAAAAATGTATTTTATGTGTGGCAAAAAACTGACTTACCTTAACAAAATATATTTACAAATCCTTTCACCTGCTTCATTTCTAAAACTTTTTGCTCATGTGCATTTTTGTATTTTTTACACCTCTAGCACTTTAACATCCTTAATTTTAAGAATTTAATTTAATTAAAACTATCACTTTTCACACAAAGTATCTAAACGTACAGTAATACGGTCAGAAGGAGCACGTAAAAACGTTTCCGAAATAACCACATATTAGACTTTGATGCTGTAGATTATGCCGGTTCAGGGACGCCAAATATGTAATCATAGTTGCTCTCTGAAGGCACCAGTTCTGTAAGGTTTGGGCATTTACTGAGACAATTATTAATTGTAGCAGTAAATCACAAAGTTGATTCTTTTGGTGGCTTTAGAATCCAACCATGCGACATAACTCAAACAACGCGCACACACAGTTACTAATACACGAGGATTATATGCATATAAACCTAACAGATCTTATCGAGAGGGTTATCAGAATACAAAAGATATATATTCAATCAGTTACAAAGAGTTACACATCAAGAGGACATACGTTCAGTATATCATTCATTAAGACCGTTTCGTAAAGTGAACTTGGTTACAACTTCTACATTAGATACTCAAACAAGTACATAACTCGTAGGAATTAAATTGATATCAACTGGTTGGGATAACAATTGAATTCTCGAGCTGTAATGCATTGAAGTTGAATACTCATCCAATCTCTGGGGATTCAGATCTCCTGCGGGCACAAAGAAACAGTTGCAGGCCGTTGCTGTCCAATCCGCGCTCTCTGGCTCGGTGCCAGGCTGTGCTGTGCGGCTTGCGACGGTGCGCTGCTGATGCTCATTGTTGGCTTTAACTAGCAAAGTTTGTGCACAGGAGAAAAGATGACTGTGGGTCCCAGCAAGTCAGGAAGAGGACCGGTTCGTTCCTGATGAAGAGCTAGTTCTGAATAGTGATTCAGCTTTCCACAGTTCCGACCTGTTCACGAGGCCTGCTGCTGGTTACTCTCTGGCACTCTCCACTCTAGACTCTTAGAACAAAGGAAAGTTCTGGCACTCGGACACACTGGCCGTTCCGTGGTTGTCCGGGCTGATGGTCAGGAGGCGTGCTGCGAGAATGTCCTGCCCTTGGGATTTTCCTTTGAATTCCCGTTAGAATTGTTGAATCTGAATCTGAATCTGAATCTCCCAGGCTCTCTGTGTTGCCTGTTTTTACCTGGAGGAACTTCAGCTCATTGATTGGCTGAAAGTTCCATGGGCATCAGAGTCCCACGTGGGTTACTCGGCCCTACCAGTCCCTGATTGGTTGATCAAGGTGAGATATGAGTCACTTAGTCCTGACACTTAGTAATGCAGTCCAGATGTCCAACTGGCACTCCCTAGACAGATAGGCGCCAATGGGTGACCATTGATCATGATAGCCAGGCTTAGCTAAGTGCATCCCCCTTTGGGAGCTGTCCTTGGACCTTAAATCACCTTGCATGAATGGTTTCTCTGTGGCTGCACCACAGAGATGAACAGAGAAATGAGGCCAAATTTGGGAAAGCTCAGAAACACTTAATTCTGTCTTATTATTAAGCCTCGCCGCTACATATCCCCCCTTTTTGAAGGCCACGAGGTCCCGAGGCATTGTTGCCTTCAAAACAAAACAGAGTTAAGTGATGTCCCTTGCCATTAGAACATTAACCTTAATGTCCACATTACTCCTCGAGAATTCATACCGGAACCAGCATTGGGTACAAACAGGATGAATAACATCTGGAGTATGTATAAACATGGTAGGAGACATTATCTAAGTCTAGGAATTACACATCAGGAAGTTCACTGTCAATATCTGATACCTCTGTGGTAGATATTTGGGGAGAAGTCACTTCCTTTCTTTTGACATGCTACCTTTGACTCATTCGTGCTACCCAGAGTGCATCTTGATGTGAGAGTACAGCATTCAGAGTACACTGTCAGTCATGATCCAGCTTCCCGGCAGTAGTGTTACAATAACAACAGTTCCTGTTCCCAGCCCCCCGATAAACCACAACACCTGTGTTGGGTATCTGCTAGGGTGATTTGGAGGTTTGTTCCATTAAAGCAAACTAACTACCTGTACCTCTTCAGGGCTTACTGTTTCTTGGATTTCTATCCAATTCCTTAGTGTGGCACCTGAAGGCATCCATGACCTCAAGTTTGGTCTTATATTGTCTGGTTCCAGACCGTACAGTGTTAAGTTACCATGCTGTACTATGGCCTCCTCGGGAACTTACAGGAAAACTATTGGTTAGATAGCTGCATTGTGGTAGCTGTATCATGCCCGTCACAAGTCATAGTGTCAGTTAAATGTGGTGTGCTGACCAGCCATTTACTTCCCACCTGCTCTTCATGGGGTTCATTAACCTCCCTCTGCTCGTTAATAGCTTTACACCCTTCATTGGTGAATCGTTTAGACACAGCCAATGGATAGCTTTGGTAGCCATACCCATCTCAAGATTTGGAACCGAATTCAATCTTGGATTGCCTTCTGGGTGAGCTATGAGCGATGGGGTTAATGTCACGCACTCCTCTACTGAGAAGAGTGGAATCAAGTGGGTTGGGAATTGTGCCGTGGTTAGACTGGCTACAGTGGCACTAAACTCCCTTAACAGGTCTTGTGTCAACATTCTGGCCTGTTGCACACAAGCATAAACCCACTGTATAACACCAACAATCATGTCCACTGGTTGGGGAATAAGATTTAACCCTGTTGCATAGGAAATTGCCTGTAGGGTATTCCCTAAGCTTTCCAACTTTTGCTGCTGTCGATACAGTCTGTCACTACCCTCTGGCATCTCTGACCCCTGCCTTCTTGGGGCAGTCAGGGTGAGAGTGCCAGTAGCACACAAACCTACCAGAAATAGCAAATGCACAACAGTGGTGGCAGCAATCAGTCCTCCCAAAAGTCTTTTCGGGTGGCTGATCCCAGTCATCTCCTTCTGAGTGACTGTTGCCTTTCTAAGCTGGCGCAGCGTGTACATGGTGTCTTTCTCAGTATGCCATGTGGCATCTTGGGCACCAACATCCTGGAAATCTGTGGAGATCTGACGCAGCTGCTGATGCTGTTCCTCCTTTTCCAGGGCATCTGCTCTTTCGATTTTTTCATGCCTGTGCTCTAGGAACCCTGCAGGGGGCGGTGCAGCAGTGGAGCATGCCTGACCCTCGGCTGAGTGGTCATCTGGAGTGTCTGAGTGATCTGGGATTGTTACCCTATTCTCACTGTTCAGGTCCACCCTGCACACTTCCCGATTGAGGAATCCCTCTATCGGCATGTTTACAATCGTTCGCTGGGCGTGGGTGTAGGACACCTGCTCGCTCCCCCCTTCCCTCGCTAAGGGTTCAGGGAGCTGCCCCAGCAGTGGGATAGCTAGTTCACTGTCTTTGAACTTACTATCACTCACCAGGCCCATGTCAGTGCAGGCGGGGATTCTGACACCTCTCTTTGCGATGTCCTGCACTGGCAGGCGGGTGACTTTACCATCCAGCTCCAGTCTGGCTGAACCACTGTTGGTCAGACTCAGACTGACAGACTGAGCTGGTGGCTGTAAGAAAACCGGCTCGGCTTTCATTCCCTGTCCCTTCTGGGGGACTGGGTGTGTAGGCAACCCTGCCGTTGAGGCAGGAACAATCAGGTCAGTCTCACTCACTACCTGGTAGTTGTGAGAAATAATGTTACCTGACTGCAGGTTCCCTGGGTCACAGCAGAGGGAATCGGCATCTGGGATCAGGTGTGTCCACAGCGCAGTAGTCTCAGCGTCCAGCTGGACCTCCTGTCTAACCTGTGAATGTTGCACTAGGGGCACCTGGCGGTGGCCCTGTGACAGCTGCTCAAGCAGATCCTCACTAATAGAGGACCTCTCAGGGCTAAGGGTGAGGGCTTCATCACCAACCTGCTCTCCTGCCATCTGGATCCCTTCCACCACTGCAGGGTGGTGGTCCTGACCCCTCTTGGGTGCCAGGGTGCACAGGGAAAGCTCCTTTTCATCGCCAGGTGGGGAGATCTGCTCCTCTTTAGGGACGTAAAAGGTGTGTGCTTTACCTGGTGGATCAGGCGGCTGCTTGGAGCACCGCTCCTGTGGCATGGAGGCTGTTGGGACCTCAGCCGGGACACGACTTCCCTGTATATCCGGGGAACAAGGAAATATTTTTATTTCTTGTCCAGAGGGAACAGAAGGAATCTCCGCATGGGCTTCTGTGTTCGGTGGGCACTGTGTGAGCACAGTCTGCCTCTTGGCCCCCCTTTCCTTCTGTACAGAAGGCTTAGGAGCCTTGACCTGTTTCCACACCTTGCCTTTCTGGTGATCCACCAAAGGTTCCTCTCTGAGTCGCATGCCCTTTTCTTTTTCTACCCGTTTGAGCTTGCCGTGTGACATCAAACACCTTTCAACCTCAGTGTCAATCAGTGTCTCACTGGGTAAGACATCTCCCATGGCAGCCTTGAGGTAAAAGCTTCTTGCTTTTCCTCTGCGTTTTACTGCCTGCTCTGTGACTTCAGGGGTGGAGTCAGCACTTACTTGGGAGTGGCTGACCTTATCCAGGCAGGACCCCTTCCGCTCAATCAGATAGACTGAGGGAGGGAGAGGGGGCGGGTCTCCGCCTCCTCCAGTGGAGAGTATCAGCTCATTCACGCTTCCGGTAGCCTTGGGGAGCGGTTGTCCCTGTCCTAATAAAGCTTGTTCAAGCCTGGCCAGGCGGGCGGCTACTGAATCCTTTTGTTCAGTTTTTTCTAGCCCTTTCCCTCCCCTGGTGTTCTCATGGCACTTAGGACGCTGGGTGCGGTCCAGTGTGCCTGCTTTGGAACGGGGCTTAGCCAGCTCAGGAGCCTGTGCTCCTTCGAGCAGGGGGGAATTAACCCTCCTGGCTCTGACGGCGAACACAGTCGCTTTAGCAGGTTTTTGCTCAGAGCGACTTTGGACATCATACTCCCAGGCTTTCTGCACGAATCTCTTAATATCAGTCATTTTCATGGTCTGTGCATCTGTATGCATTAAGATCATCTTTCTGACTGACGGGTGGAGATTCGCAATGAATAAACCCTTGAAATGTGTGTTCTCTTCGCAACCCTCATCATTTCGCCCTGCAAAATAAGTTCGTCTAAGTCTCTCGTAATATTCGCGAGGGGACTCTGCTCTCTCGTGCTTAATGTTAAGAGCGGCGGCTATCGCAGCAGTCGGGTCAATAAACGCACTGTATTCTTCGATAAGTGCTTGACAAAGCTGCTCAAAGTCATTACAGACTTTCTTCATCTGCCTAGCCATCCACTCATGTACAGCTCTGCTGGTAGTTTTCCTGACCAGAAACACTTTCTCCTGTTCTGTGGCGTTTGGCAGGTACTGCAGGTTATACCTGAGGTCCTGAATATAACTCTCGATATTATTCTCTGACACTGCGGGGTCAAATCTCTCTATGTCCTTCGCTAGCTCTCTCAGAGAATGGAGGTTTATTCTCCTAGCTTCTCCGCTGACGGAGATATGGAAGAGATCGTGGTCAGACCTGTCGCTGCTAGAGAGAGTGCTTAATATTGACTCGAATTCAGACCTTTTAGCAACCATCGTTAAACTTAAAGAGTATTACTTTTAAGTACGAAATCACAGTTTTACCACAGAAAACCATAAGATCAAGTATGCAATCAACCCGGTAGATCGCAAAAGATCACAAAACAATCAAACACTGCTTAAAGAGCAAGGGGAACTTTTTTCCTTTCGGCTTTCAGCACACTGTATTGTCGTGTATGAAACCCGCGGCGTTTTATATTGAATTATTCCGCTTGGTTGACTCATTTCAGTCTTGCCACGCCCACCCAGGGACGCCAAATAATGTAGATTATGCCGGTTCAGGGACGCCAAATATGTAATCATAGTTGCTCTCTGAAGGCACCAGTTCTGTAGGGTTTGGGCATTTACTGAGACAATTATTAATTGTAGCAGTAAATCACAAAGTTGATTCTTTTGGTGGCTTTAGAATCCAACCATGCGACATAACTCAAACAACGCGCACACACAGTTACTAATACACGAGGATACATTTATTAATACATAGAATATGCATATAAACCTAACAGATCTTATCGAGAGGGTTATCAGAATACAAAAGATATATATTCAATCAGTTACAAAGAGTTACACATCAAGAGGACATACGTTCAGTATATCATTCATTAAGACCGTTTCGTAAAGTGAACTTGGTTACAACTTCTACATTAGATACTCAAACAAGTACATAACTCGTAGGAATTAAATTGATATCAACTGGTTGGGATAACAATTGAATTCTCGAGCTGTAATGCATTGAAGTTGAATACTCATCCAATCTCTGGGGATTCAGATCTCCTGCGGGCACAAAGAAACAGTTGCAGGCCGTTGCTGTCCAATCCGCGCTCTCTGGCTCGGTGCCAGGCTGTGCTGTGCGGCTTGCGACGGTGCGCTGCTGATGCTCATTGTTGGCTTTAACTAGCAAAGTTTGTGCACAGGAGAAAAGATGACTGTGGGTCCCAGCAAGTCAGGAAGAGGACCGGTTCGTTCCTGATGAAGAGCTAGTTCTGAATAGTGATTCAGCTTTCCACAGTTCCGACCTGTTCACGAGGCCTGCTGCTGGTTACTCTCTGGCAATCTCCACTCTAGACTCTTAGAACAAAGGAAAGTTCTGGCACTCGGACACACTGGCCGTTCCGTGGTTGTCCGGGCTGAGTCTCAGGATGGTCAGGAGGCGTGCTGCGAGAATGTCCTGCCCTTGGGATTTTCCTTTGAATTCCCGTTAGAATTGTTGAATCTGAATCTGAATCTGAATCTCCCAGGCTCTCTGTGTTGCCTGTTTTTACCTGGAGGAACTTCAGCTCATTGATTGGCTGAAAGTTCCATGGGCATCAGAGTCCCACGTGGGTTACTCGGCCCTACCAGTCCCTGATTGGTTGATCAAGGTGAGATATGAGTCACTTAGTCCTGACACTTAGTAATGCAGTCCAGATGTCCAACTGGCACTCCCTAGACAGATAGGCGCCAATGGGTGACCATTGATCATGATAGCCAGGCTTAGCTAAGTGCATCCCCCTTTGGGAGCTGTCCTTGGACCTTAAATCACCTTGCATGAATGGTTTCTCTGTGGCTGCACCACAGAGATGAACAGAGAAATGAGGCCAAATTTGGGAAAGCTCAGAAACACTTAATTCTGTCTTATTATTAAGCCTCGCCGCTACAATACTTAAAATGTTTAGGGAGAAATGGAATACCGGTGTGTATTTTTTCTTTAAACTACCAATACCAGGCATATACAGTACAGTTTACATAATATGTTTATGTTCCTAAATTAATATAGTTTATGAGCATGTGAAAGGTATGGTGAATTGGAGATTCTCAAAACTTACTTGTATGATTGGAAACGAATATGTGATCGGATCAACGAAATGCTGTGGTGTTACTTTTTGTCAATGAAAAAATAAAGTCTTCTTGTTTACAAAGATGGTTACAAAGGAAGTGGACCAGAGTAATACTTTGAGTTTACAGGTTTTCCAAGGTCATTCATTATTAATACTATTAGTAATATCTTCGTAAAGACTTTGATGCATAAAATATTTCTGCATAATTAAAATATTTATGATGCAGGTGGAAGGTTGTGTACTTTTGTCCAACTGAGTAATCTTGCTTTTATAACATATACCAACTTTTTAATGTTTAATGATTAACATGCTGTAATACAGAGTTTAAAATTAAAAGTCTAAAGAGTATATAACATAAATTCTTAATTAAATAGATTGTCCCTCAGTAGTGATCGGGATTTGAAACCAGGTGTTTGTTGGTGATAGCTCAAATGCTGTATATGAGAGGTTAAGGTTTATTAGCTTCAGCTGGCGATTTTGCAAGGTGATTCCGGATACTATTAACATAATCTAATCGCATGCGGTAAAATGCGGTATGACGAAAATGACGCATTAAGACGTGTTTTGATACAACACGCCCACTGCGTTGTACCACAGCATACCCAGCTCGTTTTGAATTGCTGCATCTGTATGTATATGTTGTTGTTGATTTAGAATTCTGTGGGTAATATTCTCCATGAGATTTCCTTCATAGAGTTCGTCTTCATTTGAACACAAGGTCTGTCCAGCTTTAACCAGTTTCTAGTGATTTATTTCATGGCTGCAGTATCTTTCTGCCTCTGAAGGCTGTTCATCTGGTGTTTGTCCCAGAAGAAAAATGACACCTAAAGAGAATTTTTTATATTTCTTCAAGAATCTTTATTATTAATAAATAAGAATGTATTTTCATACCAAAAGGTGTTTATAATATTCCAGGTTTCCTCACAATTCTTCCAACAGCTTGTGCTTCCAAATTTATCATGTTTTTCTTGTAATTGGTATTTCTTCCAATATTTTAATGTGAACTTTTCACTCACATTCTCTCCATGATTTTGAATTGGTGGATTTATGCAGATTTGAACGGTTTTAGATTCTTCAATTGCTGTGGAGGTGCCAACCTCCTTTTCTCACCTGCGATTTACTCTTGTATTCCTCCTGTATTTTGATATTTTATATACATCTGAAAGGATTTAGCTGTGGAAATAAGTTTGGTATGCAAAATTTACCAATTTGTTAATCTCTCATCTTAGAGTCTCAGTTTCCCCAGTGTTTTCTCCTCTCCCTTTGCTTAGACCTTGCCTGTTTGACCACGTCTTGGACTGATCCCTGTGCTTTGAACCCTACATGTTAAACAACTCTCCTTCAGACTCTCCCTGGTGCTTTAATCAGTTCCTCTCAGCTCAACCCCTGCCTTTTCCATCATGTCTCTAGTTTCACTTTCTTCTGGCTGCCCTGCTTGCTTCCAGCAGAACAAAGCAAAGCATTATGAAAATAAATTCTACAATTTAAATACAGTAATCACAAGAATTTGTATTGTGAAGAAAAGAAAGAAAGAAATAGTCATTTTGAGGGGTTTATAGAAATAGTGTAGTGGAGCTAGTTTGGACATGGTGACGTCATCGCCCTCCCTGTGCGTAGGAGGGACCTCAGCCGCCTGGGATGAGGGAGGTCTCCTTTAGCTCATGTGGCTGGTTCCCTGTTGTGTTATGCTGGAGACCCAGGTGTTGCAGGAAGAACCGGCGGGGTGGAGCGCCAGAGGGCACGAGCCCACGCAGAACCTTGACGGTCACAATAGCATTGGACCCTGACTTTAAACCACATAAAATAGACATTTTAGTAATGGTCACTGAGAGGCATAAGGAAGGTCTGGAACAAGACAGAAATCCTGGAAGTACCTTCATTCTTGCTGTCTTCATCCTTCTCAAGAATGAGACAGACAGCAGTTTCCATCTATTGAAGTCTTGCTTGAGCTGATTTTCTAGCACCTCTTAATTACATTTGAATGTGTTTTCTAGGTTTCTGTGTATTGAAAGTGCTCAACATTTTATCTTATCCCAATCCTATTGTAAATTAAATTTATTTTTGACCTCCAGGGATATAGATTCCCCAATAACATTGCTTCAGAATTAATCCCTATTCTGAAAAGTTGCTGTAGTCTGTGATTACATCTGTAAGAACAGGAAAAGATGTTGAATTTTTGCTGTATATACTAACACCATCTTTATAAAGAGCCTGATTGTGTGTTCTCCTGTTATATCACCTCCCTCTGTATCGTTCTGTAGACGTACACTCTGAGAGGATAAATCAGTGGTGACAAGAATCTCCTCGTTTTGTTCCCTGTATGAATTAAAGGTGTCTGACAGAAGACCATCAACCTGTTCCTGTGCATTTGGTTGCTTTTACATTGCATGTAGCCAAACAATAAAACCATTATGAAAATCCTACAAGTTTCAAATACAAAAGGCTGTAGTACCCTGTCAAATGCCTTATCTGGACCCAGAATGTATTCATTTCAGTTTTCATTATTTGTCTTTAAGGATACAGTTTAGTTTAGCGTGATAAGACTACCAGCCTGGAATGCTGTCCTCTCAAATATTTTATAAAACCTCTAGAATTCAAAAAGTGATGATGTAGTAGAAGTATACAGTCTATAATAGAAGCCTGTGCTGGGTCAGCAAGGAGCTTTACATCCCGGGCTGTCCTGATCCTACTATCCGGGACTTGGAGTACACTGATGACATCATGGTCATGGCTGGGATGTCAGGCACTGTGAGAAACCCTAGAGCACTCTCAAGTGTTATCATCAACTGCTCATGGCCTGGCCTTGTGTCCTGCAGAATTGAGCGCAGGAGACCTCAAACTCGCCCTGGTCCTCTTTCTACTGACCTGTGCCCACTGCCTCCTTTCCTCCTCAGTCTGCTAGAGGAGTGGTGCTCTCTGTGTGTGTAGAGAGCAGGAGACACCCAGTCTGTCCTGGACTCCACTGTTTCTAATTCAGGGTCATGAGTGAGCCAGAGCCTATGCTAGCAAGCAATGGGCCCAACACAGGAGCCTGTACTGGTTGTCAGTCCATCAGGGGTTCGACAGAGGAAACAAATGAGAACACAGAGAGAACATACAAACTTCACACAAATATCTCCCCAGGTCCGGAGCTGAACCAGGGTCCTGGCACTGCGATACAGCCATGTTAACCACTATGTCCCCCTGTGTCTCCCCTCTTAAACAACCCAATAGCCACAATACTAGAATGGAGACAGAACTGGGCCACTTCTTATTCTTCACCAGCAGACTGGTCTGAGCCATTGTCCCCCAGTTATAACACCTGCTAGACATGGACCCAGGCTGCTGTTGCTGTGTGGACTGGATGTGAGCTACTTTGGGACTGTATTCCCTGCAGTGTACAGGCAGATATTCATGTCAGATTCTGTGTGCACTACATCTCGGGGAATGCTGTTAATATAGGGTCATCTCCCTGATATGCTCCCTGTTTTCCCTGGCCTGCTGGGAACTGAAATAGTCTCATACTAGAGGAATGATCTCTGGCCACACCTGAGGGGAAAGCTCTGTACAGGCTGTGCACCTTTCTCAGCTGCCGTCTCTCCCTGACACTCCCTGGAAACATGTGTGGGGATACTGCCTTCCTGGGAAAGCCTGTACAGATTTCTCTCTGTGACACAGCGAACAATTAATGCCCTACCGCTGGTCACCACTAGGGGTCCAAGATACCATCAATTACAGCCCTCTAACTTTCAGCCCGGACAGCTGTGTGTAATTTTTTTTTCATCTGAACCACTGACGTCTCTAATTGAGAGCCCTGCATTAAAAGTTCAAGTGGCTGATTAAATTGTTCGTCATAGAACCGCGTCGAAAGCTTAATAGGCAGAGACGCACAACTTTTCTCTCTCTAACTTGAATTTTTGTTCTTATCTCGACAGAGCTTTATCAATCATTCCTAAAATATTTAAACCAATATTTCACCCACGTATTAATTAAACACAGGCACTTTGTCTTCTTCGGAGATATCAGACAGTTAGCCGGTGGACCCCACACTCCCAAACACCCAGCATTGTCCAAAGCTGACAACTCACAGTGGGGAGTCTTGTGCACTACCATTGTTGTCAAGTAGTTTGTGTCTGTTTTAGATCCAGCAGAGTCTGTCTGTCCCTTCTGTAATCCTGTGTGAATTTATGTAAACAGTTTTAATATGGATTTTTTGTTGTTTTAGTACAGACAGTATGTGAATATAATGTTAATGTAAACATGTTCAGGTGAAATGCAAGTTACATTGTAGTTCAACCAGGATAAATAAACATGTATTGTGCTCATTGAATTGGAGGAGCTCCGAGGCTATGTGACCCGAGAGAAAAAAAAAGAGTGAGTATCTCGCCAGCACTGTGGAGAGATCCGGAGTATACGGATTGGCTAGTGAGCTCGGAGGGGTGAGTTTAAATGTAATGAACAAGTGGAGGAAAAGATGAGAGATTATCGGGAAAAGAGAGAAACAGAAGGGACTGGATTGGGATTGATAAAACGTCCAGAGAGGTTGAACATCATGCAAGGCATACACTTTCATTCTCAAAACATTCGGGATCTGCAGAGCGCAGTGAAGAGGCAGCAAGTTTCTCGATCATCAGAGGCTGCGCCTAAACCTGATGATTTACAGCTGAGAACAGTGCACACAGGATACACATTATTCTCGCTTGATCTATTGTAGTGAGGACTCAATCTATTTTCCTTTAGACAAGCGCACCAATGATTTTTTTTCTTTTGGTTTAAGAGACTCAGTGAATACCTTAAATTTAAATTTAAATTACAGAAAGTAAGGAGGTTATTTGTTGGTTGTAATAAACTGCACGGTAAAGTGAAAAACTGGGCACACAAACCTTGTGAAGTCAACTTGTGATCACTGTTAGAATTACAGTTGAAATTCCTGAAAAGCCTAATATCTTCACAGATTGATTCATGGCTGTTTCAGGAGGAGCCACTGCCAAATTAAAAGTTTATTTTTTGGTGCAATTGACTGAAGTGGGCCACAACATCGGTCAAATTAAGAACTTAGGTCATCCCATATCATATATATTGTATGAATTTAATGTTATACTTCTGGATATAGTTACACTTCTTTGCAGAGAAACAGGTTCACTTTCACTGCTACAATACCTGCTCCCTGACTCCCATGATGAGTCTCTTCTCTAACCTTAGTCTGGCCTTCAGCAGCCCTGCTGTTGTGTTCAAGGTGAGTTATGTCAGGAAGAAGAGAATTGTACCCAGTGCACTTTCTGCTGGGCCAGACCCAACTCCTCTTCTACAAGAGTAGGATAAACACAGTCTCAGGTGGAGGGTCTGTAGAGTGTTTGAGGGGTTGGTGAAGATCAGAATCTCTCTTGAATTCCTCTAGTAGGCTGGGCAAACATTTCAAGTGAAAATTCTTCCACGAGGAGGGTACCTTTAAAGCGGAGATGGCTCCAAATATTTTTGGTGCTCCCTCTCTTTAAAGCCCTGGCCAAATAAGAAGCCAGTACATACAGTTAAAATTCAAACTGAACTAAGAACTACACATCCCGTTTAAAATGGTGGCACTTGTGATCTTCGAGTTTAGTCAATGAAACAGAGAGAAAAATCAGTCACATGACTTTGGGCCTGAGTTTGGGAAGCTTAACCTATCAGCAACAAAGTGAAATTTACACAAAACGATACCTCAAACTGTCAGTTACATGACTCTGTATGACACTTAAGCCACTCCTATTTGGATTTGTAGTTATGGAGGCAGGAAGACGACCCACCTTCCCTCTGGCTGCCTGACTTGTTGCCATCTTTTACCATTCTGTGTCCAAATCGCAGGGGGTGAGAGAGAGAGTAAGGAGAAACACAGACGGAAAAAATGTGAATTCCAGTTACAGTACAAATACATATTTGTGGTAAAGGGGAGTAAAATATCAGTATTTACTGTTAGCAATTAGATAGGATTTACAGTTGAAATTTGAGCCTAAATATAAAGTTAAAATCTCAACATACAGAGTAATGTTGGAAATGCACACTTTTTCTGGAGCAGAAATACAGATCCAGCCATTCAAAACAAGCAGGCGAAACCATTATACTGGTGAGAAATCCAAACAGTGTATTTATTTGAGATGCTTAAGTTGATTACCAATTCAGTTCATTTCACTTCTAAAACAAGTGTTTGGCTTGAGTTAATGATTAATTTTGATAATACCGGAACAAGCTTACTTTACTCTGTGTGTGCACCCACAGAGCAAGCAAAGCTATCCCCTAATTCCAGACTAGTTTGTTTTTGTAGGAAAACAGTGTTATGGCCTTTGTTTTGATAGTGGAATGTTTGCATATGTGTGTGTGTATGTGTTCATGTGGCTACCTCTCGAGTGCCAGGTGATCTGGAAACGGAGTCTCCAAGCACAACAGTAATTTTTGAGAATCTCCGATTCACCATGCCTTTCATAAAAGATATTGATTTAGGAACATAAACATATTACTGTATGCAAAACTGTACTGTATACAGTATATATATATATTTAATGTCTTTACTGTGCCCATTTAAGTATTGAATATTTATATGGAATTTTACCGCTGAAGGGAAATCTTAGAAGATGAGCATAAAAAGAATAGGAGCATAACGCGTGTGAAGGCCATAAACAATATTACTTTTGGAACATAAACCTACAGTATTACAGTATATGGCTGGTCTCTGTACTTTAAAGAAAAAATACACACCAGTATTCCATTCCTCCCTAAACATTTTAAGCATTGAAGTCTTTAACTAACATGTGAAATAACGTGTATAAAAAGTGGTAGTTTTAAGCTTTTCTGTGAATACGCTCGATACGGGAGTCAACAAGCATACTTTTAGAATTTGATTTATAGGGAATATAATATGGAATCACGTATCTAAAGAAATTAATAACTATATAATTATATTAATGTACTACAACAGAATATTACACGCTGTACAATGTCTGATGATACTGTTTGTGTATGGCTGTTTTCACTATTCTTTTTATGCTCAGCTACTAGGATTTCCCTTCAGTGGTAAAATTCCATATAAATATTCAATACTAAAACGGGCACAGTAAAGACATTTAAATCTTTCTATGACCGACCAACGCACCACGAGTGCCCCTGTCGATCAACCAATCACGTACCACAGTATGACGCATGATGGCGTAGCCAATTACCAGCGGTACGTGTCTGGGCCGCACACTTTCAATGGCTGCATCTGTACCAATAGAAAATAAATGGGTTTTGACATCGTAAATCAGTATCGATCAAGGTCTCCAAAACAAACAAGAAAAATAGCATTTTCAGAGAGCAATTACTTTGTGTTATGTAGAATATAGGGTAAGTTAGTGGTTCTCAAACATTTTGGACCAAGTACCACCCCTGATCAAACCAAAGCATCCAACTACCACCTACTTTAACTACTAAATCTTCTTCTCATAGGAACCACAGAAAATCTCAGTGACCAACATGAGCACGCATGCGCGCACACACTCACATGCAGTACACAATAAAAATAGCACTGAGCACTTACCATTTCAGTGAGAGGGATGAGCCTGTTTAGTGGAGCAAAGCAGATGTGAATTCCTTGGTTGAGCCTTGATACAATTCAAAACTTTGACAGCAGAGTCTAACAGTTTTTAAATCCTCTGGCATTTTCTTGACAGACAAGGCCTCGCAGTGGATGCTGCAGTGCGTCCACTTCATATCTGGAGCACTCTCTCTCTCTAATTCGTGCAACTACACCATTGTGTCTGCCTATCATCACTCTAGTACCATCTGTACAAACTCTGACGCATTTTTTCCAGTCGATGCCATTCTCTTCGATAAATTCATTCAGAAGCTGAAATATGTGCTCTCCTGTAGTTTTTGTTCGTAGCGTCTTACGGAACAGAAAGTACTCATGGGACGTGCCTTAAAAATCATATCTAACGTAAACGAGCAAATTGGCCAAATCAATGGCATCTACAGACTCATCTAATTGCAATGAAAAGCATTTGCTCATCTTAATGAGCTCTATCAGTGTACTTTTGACTTCATCTGCCATATCAATAATTCTACGAGTGACAGTGTCATTCGAAAGGGGCAGCAGGTCGAGCTGTTTAGCAGCTTTATCTCCACACATAATATTTGTCAGCTCTTTTGCCAACAGTAAACAAAGTTCTTCACCAATAGTGTGGGGTTTGCCTGCTTTAGCAATCTGCAAGCTTGCATTTTCCCCTTCTTCTGTTTCAGGAGTCGGTCTCAGAAGTTAAAAGAAGTTTTATTTCACGCTCGTGCATTTTTCTCAAATTAACCTAGAACAGTCCTTAAATATTTTACTGTTATCTATTACGCTTTCCTGTTCTCACAAGATTGGCATTGTTCCAAAATCACGCACATTCTCCTACCTCCCTATTTGCTGAAGATAACTTTTTTAAACAGAAGTGGTCACTTACGTTCATAACATGCGTTCCAATACAATGGTATAGAATCACATAGTAGCACTTGTGTCCACTCAAGTACAAGCGCGAACTGCATCGTAGTACATAGGCTGGGTATTTGACACTCTTTTTATTAAAATAGAAAATATTAAAACCTGACCCAATTTGTCAGCTCACACAACAAATTTCCAGGGTCATCTGGCGTACCACCTGGGGGCGCGTCACATACCAGCAGTGGTACGCGTACCACAGTTTGAGAACCATGGGAATAAGTGATTGGATTTATGAGCAATCTAATTTCTTATTCTTTTAAACAGTGAAATTTCAGCTGCAAAAGACTGCACCAGAGACAGTACCAGCACTGCTTGCCATAAAAGTTCAGGAAAGGGTGAATTAAGCCATAATACAGTAATTTGGTAATTAGTAATAACAGTTTAAAATGTACATAGATTAATGTAAACATGCTGGAAACTTCACAATTAAAGAGCTCTGTAGGACAAGAAAAAAAAGATAGAGAAACCTTAAGCTTTTTAAGGCTCAAACTAAAACTCAGTCTAAAGAATTATGGCAAATGAAAATTTAAGACATTTAAGTGTTAGAGATGTAAATAAATACAAAAATGCACATGAGAAAAAGGTTTTAGAAATTGAGCTGGTTGTAGGCATTTTGTGCATTTACTGGGACAATTACTGTATTAATTGTAGCAGTAAGTCACAAAATGATTCTTTGTGGAATAACTCAGTTACACACACACAGAAACTACTACAGGAGAATACATGATAAATATATAAAATGTGCATATAAACGTAACAGATCTTAAGAGTGAGGGTTAGCAGAATATATAAGGTATAAAATCAATCACGAAGAGTAACAAATCAAGAGACATACATTCAGTATACCAGTCATTTGTACTATTTCATTAATGAGCTTTGATTACAACTTCTACAGATACTTAAAAGCAAGTATGTCAATCATAGGAATTAAACTGATATCAACTGGGGTTGAGATAACAATTGAGTTCTCAAGCTATAATGCAGAATGTTGAGCACTCATCCAATTTATGTGGATTCAGATCTCCCGCAGACGCAAAGGAACACCGACAGGCTATTGCTGCGTCCAATCGGCATCCTCTGGCCTGGTGCCAGGCAGTCCTGGTGTGAGGTGTGGGAGAAGGAGGGAGAGATTCCTGCTGCGGTGCACTGGCAGTGGGCTCTCTGAAGACCGGCTAGTTAGTCCTGGCTTAACTAGCAGAGTTTGTGCACGTGAAAAGTGACTGTGAGTGCGAGCAAGTCACACTTTTTATACGGGAAGAAGACCGGTCATTCCATTTGTAGCGCTAGTCCTGAATACTGAGATTCAGCTGTCGACAGTTCCGACCGTAGTTCACTCGTTGATCAGGCGAGCATTCACGGTGGGGTACCAGCGGTTCACGAGGCTTTCTACTGGGCTAACCTCAGGCGGATCCTTTGGTTATGGGCAGGCGACCACCGATCTCGACTCTTAGAACAAAGTAAAGTCCTGGCACTCGGACACACTGGCCGTCATGTGATTGTCCAAGCTGAGTCTGAGAATGTCCCAGAGGGGCCCCTCCTGGAGGAACTATGGTTGTTCATTGGTTGAAAGTTTTGTGGGCATTCGAGACCCACGTGGGGTTACTCTGCCCTACCAGTTCCTGATTGGCTGATCGAGGTAGAGGATGAGTAACCCTGCTCTCTGACATTAGGATTTTAAACAATCTGGGATGAGACTCTCCCAAGGAATCTCCCAGACAGTAAGGCGCCAGAATGACCATTTATTAGGATGGATGGAGAATTTCAACCTTGGGAGTTGTTCCATATCAGGAAACTCTATAAGATAGAAAAACACTTTAAATCTGAACCAAATGGAATGGCCTCTTTGTGTCCAACACCACTAAGATGAGGGAGAGAGAGACTGGCAAGGAAGCAGCAAGCTTAACTCCTATATTTAATAAGCCTTGCCGCTACATGGTGTTACTTTGAAAGAAGCAAACAGAAAAAAGTCATGACCAGACATAGTGCAGAAGAGGGATGCAGGGACATTTGCAAAACCTTAGATATACAAAAAATCACAGAAAGCCATGAAGCAGATTTGTCAGAGAGTGAGGGGCTTAAATAATCAGGTGCATTTCTGGCAGGGTGAGAATGAAGGTTTGATGGGTCAGAAAGAGTCAGAATATTAACACATGAAAAACAGTAATTTTATCAGAAAGCCTTACAGTATATGAATTAGTAGCAAACAAAGTTTCATGGAAGGCTTCTCAAATAGTTGAGCATTCAGGTAGATTGTGAGGGGAAATGTTTTGTAAATATATTGTGTTAAAGCAAGTCAGTTTTTTTTTGCAACACATAAAATACATTTTTCAAAGAAAGTAATTTAGCCTGTTACTAATGGAACCACTAAATAAAGAAATAAATATAGAAATCTAAAGATTTTTTATTCAATGTTGGCAGCAGGATGAATTTAGGACTCAGCTGTCAAGTTAAGATCAGTATATATTTTGTCACTGTGTTGGTGGTAGATGGTAACGGTAAAAACAGATATTTTAAAATTAATCTTTTTGAGAAGGAGATTATAATTATAAATCTAACAGGATGGGGAAAGCTCAGAAAATATGTACAGTAAGATTGATCAGATCAGTATGCAAAGTCATTTAGCAAACAGGGTGTGAGTGACAAACCAGTATAGTTTAGACCCTATTTTTTTCTGAACTAGGGAAAATCTGATTATGTTTCTCTATAACAATAACAAGAAACTTTATTTAATATAGCACATATCCAAGTATCTCAAAACAATATAGCAGGTGTAAAAACAGTTATAAGTACCACACGTTACAAAGTAAATACAAATAAGAAAGACAAGCAGTTAGAAGTGCTACCGAAGTTAGAAAATGAAGCAGATACAGACACTAAAAAACAGCCTTTCTAAAAAGAAAGGTTTTGAGGTTAGATTTCAATGCACTCAGGGTGGGTGACTCTATATCACTGGGGATACAAATCCAGAGCCCTGGAGTGTAGCTAGAGAAGGCCCTGTCACCCACAGAATGTAGATGTTCTTGAGGACCAGAGTCAGAGGGACAAAGATTGCAAGGTGGGGAGTAGACAGGTAATAAGCCAGACAAGTACTGAATGAGGATTTTGATGTTGACTCGAAACCTGATAGGAAGCAAGTGCAAGGACTCGAAGACAGGCGTAATGTGATTGCTTGCCTGCGACCTGGTCAGGATTCTAGCTGTCAAATTCTGAACATATTGGAGATTGCTCGGTGTGGATTTAATTACCCTGACAAGATGTGCAGAGATCAATTCTAGAAATAGAAGCCCTTTTGGTTTCTATAGTTCCCTTTAAAAGAAACTAAATCAGTGTGATGTTCCATAATGCAGCTTTTTTAATGCTATACATGGCCGGTATTTACATATGATGTTTGTGATTTAAACACATTAATACAAGCAGTTTTTGAGGATTTAAGTTAGGCTGACTTATTGCAGGGATCAAAGCATTAGGAGTTATGTTCAGGCTAGTAACAGTGTGTCTGAAGAGCTCTTGCAAAAAAAACAACATATGTAAAATAACTGCATACAGGTATATTAGAAATGAATGCAAGGTATAGGGGTATTCAAGGTATGGTTAGAATAAGAGATGCCAGGTTGCAGACACTAAAGGAGAAGGATGGAAAGGTTGAAAAAGAAGCAAGGGAGGATGTATAGACAAACAATCTACTAGCGGTAGAGTTAAAAAAGTAAGAGGAGCTTGAAACAGTGAGAAACAAAGAAATGGACAACAGAGAAGCTGGAATGTGGACCTGAAACTTCCTGTAGTTACAGTATAGTTGAAATGAAGAATGAAGAGGAGTTGAGACATGCATCATTTAATTTTGAAAGTCACTGACATATCTGGTGTAACTGTTGTATTTATAAAAAACTAACCAAAAGCATGCTAAACACTGCCACCCTATTCCTTAGTTAATACATTTAATTGTTATAAACAATTAAGACTGTTATTAATTGTTGATAGCAAAACATTTTAAAATGTATTTTATCCTTATATTTTTTTCTTTACTAATTCTGTATTTTACATATTTTCCAATACTCGGATTTAACGTACATTTGAACAATGACTTGTATTTCAAATATTGAACTAAGTTAGACATAACATTCAGAAATACAATCGAGAATAGTTTTGTGACATTTGTTTTGATGACACCTTGCTAAAATTGATAAAAACCTAAAGGCAATTAAAATCTATAATCTTTCCACGTCATGTCATTAGGAAGTACAATAAGCTCCTGCTTTGTTTAACAATGGTTTAAAAAATAAATTTATTTGGTGAGAAAAGTAGCTGATAATTAATGATAATTAAAGGACTGGATGTCAAAGGAAATTCTTTACATTGCTTAATTAAAAAAAATTAAGTTATAAAGGCAGACGTGATCTGTGCCTTAAGCGTTCCAGGCTGCAGACGGCTCATTCTATATTACAAAGCTCCGCGCCTCCTCCCTCTCTCAGTGCCGCCTCTTCTCTGACGCAGCGCAGTGGGTGGGGAGATATTTTCCCAGCCTCTGATTGGAAAAAAAAGACCCACTGATCTGCTTGACACCATAGGAAAATAGTAGAGTATGTATTTTTCTTTGTGTTTATGAAATTCAAATATTTTAAAAGTTTGATTAAAAAGTAATTTACAGCGTAAGATTCCAAGCTGATCACGAGGAAGAAAAATCACCTGTTTTTGTGCGCATAAAATGTGTTTTTTAACTAAACTAAACTTTTAAAGTCATGCAATTCCTAAGTTAGGCAGGGTCATGTCATTGTTTCTTATTTTTTATTTTTTTTATAACTGCTGCCTCCAGTTAAACTGTAGAGATTCTTGTGTGAAGGTGACGGTGTGTTTTGACAATGTTACGTGTGAGAGTACTGTACTGTATGTGTAGAGTCTTTCATGTGTGAAAGGTTTGCAGTGTTGTATATTTTTGTGAATGCTGTTTACTGCTTCACATTATTAGTGTTTATAATTTTTATTTGATGTGTTGTTATGCTTTTATGTTAAAACTCTGGTTGTTGTTTTTTTCTTCAAATGGGAATGTTGTTTTATCCAGTTCACTTACTCCAGTGTTGGTAATTTGAAGAAAAACAACAACAACCCAAGGTGTTATAACTAACTAAAAATAACTATAAGAAGATTACATAATAATAAAATATAATAAAAATTGTGAAGCAATTTTTATAATGGTTTAAATTCAAAGTCTTTCTTTCTGTTTCCCTTTTCATTGTAGCTCCATGTGTCTCACTGTTTCCCAACTGTCTCCCTTCCTGACAGTTTCTTCTCATCTTTCTTCCTTCTGGAACCCAAATTTTGAAGCAGCAGTTACAGTATCTTCATCATCGTCATCCATGAACACTCTGAGATGGATAATAACATGATGTTGTATATTACTGCTGAGCTGGGTGCTGTAGTGATGACTTGGAAAGAAAGATGTGGATGAGCTGTGCAGATGTTCAGCTGTGCTCCTGTCTTTTTGTCTGCAGGATGGAGAGATGTGGACTAACAGTGAGATGTTGTGAAGATCTGGCCTCTGCTCTTCAGTCTCAACACTCCAGTCTGAGAGAGTTGGATCTGAGTGACAATAAACTAGGGGATTCAGGAGTGAAACTGCTGTCTGCAGCTCTGAGGGATCCCAACTGTAAATTAACAACACTGGGGTAAGTGAACACTGGTGATTTCTTTGTATTTTATTGTTTTAGTTAGATATCCTGAGACACACAATATTCCCTGTTCACATGCATTAGAAAATAGATACATAGGAAGTACAGAACAAAAAGAAGGGGGGCATCTAGAAAGACAAAAAACTGCTACACATTTTTATACAAGTTTTTGTTTGTGACTATTGTTATTTGTTAATATCTCATTACTGAGAGAGTCAATATGCAGTCTTTCCCATTTTCCCCATCTTTTCTACACATACTATATGTCATGATTGGTGTATAATTCTGTGGGTAATATTCTTCATGAGATTTCATTCATAGGGTCCATCTTAATTTGAACACAAGGTCTGTCCAGCTTTAACCAGTTTCTAGTGATTTATTTCATGCCTGCAATTCTGACAGTTCTATACAAGTACAGTATCTTTCTGCCTCTGAAGGCCGTTCATCTGGTGTTTGTCCCAGAAGGAACATTTCTTCAAAACTCTTTTCCCAATGTATTTTCATACCAAAAAATGTTTATGATATGCCAGGTTTTCCTCGCAATTCTTCCAACAGTTTGTGCTCCCACATTTTTAATATTTGGCTTGTAGTTGGTGTTTTTTCCAATATTGAATATGACATTTTTACTCACATTCTCTCCATGAATGTGAATTGGTGGATTTATGCAGATTTGAATGGTTTTAGATTCTTCAATTGCTTTGAAAGTGCCAACCTCCTTTTCTCACCTACGTCTTACTTTTGTATTCCTCCTGTATTTTCTGATATTTTATATACATTTGAATGGATGTACAGTAGCTGTGGAAATAAGTTAGGTATGCAAAATTTACCAATTTGTTAATCTCTCATCTTAGAGTCTCATTTACTTCTTATCACCTTTCCCCAGTGTTTTCTCCTCTCTCTGTGTGTTTTGACCTTGCCTTTTTGACCACGTCTTGGACTGATCCCTGTGCTTTGAACCCTGCATGTTAAAGACTCTCCTTCAGACTCTCCCTGGTACTTAAATCAGTTCCTCTCAGCTCAACCCCCGCCTTTTCTATCACATCTCTAGTTTCACTTTTGCCTGCCTGCCCTGCTTGCTTCCAGCAGAACAAAGCAAAGCATTATGAAAATAAATTCTGAAATTTCAAAACAGTAATCACAAGAATTTGTATTGTGAAAAAAATCAAGAAAGAAATAGTAATTTTGAGGGGTTTATATAAATAGTGTAGCGGAGCTACATAGTTTGGACATGGTGACACAATCACCCTTCTTGCACGTAGCAGGGACCTCAGCCGCCTGGACTGAGGGAGGTCTTCTTTAGCTCATGTAGCTGGTTCCCTGTTGCGTTATGCCGGAGACCCGGGTTCGTGCCCCAGGTGTTGTGGGATGAGCCGGCGGGGTGGAGAGGCGGAGGGCTCAAGCCCGTGCTGAACCACAACAGTCACAATAGCATGGGACCCTGACTTTAAACCACACAAAATAGACGTTTTAGTAATGGTCATTGAGAGGCATAAGGAAGGTCTGGAGCAAGACAGAAATCCCGGAAGTACCTTTATTCTTGCGGTCTTCATCCTTCTCAAGAATGAGAGAGGCATCAATTTCCATCTTTTGAAGTCTTGCTTAACCTGATTTTCTAGCATCTCTTACATTTCAATGTGTTTTTTAGGTTTCTGGGTATTGAAATTGCTTAACATTTTATCCCAATCCTATTGTAAATTACATTTATTTTTGACCTTCAGGGATATAGATTCCCCAATTATATTGCTTCAGAATTAAGCCCTATTCTGAAAAGTTGCTGTAGTCTGTGATTACATCTATGAGAACAGGAAAAGATGTTGAATTTCTGCTGTATTTAATAACATCATCTTTATAAAGAGCCTGATTGTGTGTTCCTCCTGCTATATCACCTCCCTCTGTATCCTTCTGTTGTCTTTTACTCTGAGAGGATAAATCAGTGGTGACAAGCATCTCCTCGTCTTGTTCCCCTATATGAATTAAAGCTGTCTGACAGAATACCATCAGCCTGTTCTTGTGCATTTGGTTGTTTTTACATTGCCTGTAGCCAAGCTATAAAACCACTGTGAAAACAAATACAAAAGGCTGTAATACCCTGTCAAATGCTTTTTCTGGATCCACGTTTTTTTTTTCATTTCAGTTTTTGTGTTTAAAGATACAGTTTAGGCTAGCCTGATAAGACCTCCAGCCAAATAGTCAATTTCCACGTGGAATGATGTCCCCTCAAACAGTTTATAATATCTCTGCAATTACAAAATGTAATTATATAGTAGAACTATACAGTAGAAGTCTTAGATTTCTTATACTATATGTCTTACTGTGTCACCAGACAGAAATATGCAGGATGAAAAAAAAAACAAAAAACAGTTGTTTTTTTTTCCCTGGTTTTCAAAAGATCAACTTTTCAAGTTGCAGTCTTGTCAGCCAGCTGAAAATGCTTGTACACATTACCATATGTGTACTAGCTTGGACAAAACATCGGGACAAATTGGAAAATATAAAAAAAAATCAACATAATTTCTGTGAATACAGGACCTGGAATGATAATAATCACATACCCAGAATTATTATTCAAAAATATTAAAGGCTATAATAGTTATTGCTATATTACTATATAACCTCCCCCGCCCCCCACATTGTTTATATTGTATTATGTATTGCCTTGTAATTTGCACTATCTGCACTTTGCACTATGTGTATCCTGTCTACAATGTCTATGTTAGTCTCCTGTCTGTCCTGCCTGTATTTGCACCATGGACCAGGAGGAATTATATTTTGTTCCACTGTATACTTGTATATGGCTGGAATGACAAATAAACGTGAACTTGTACTGAACTAATCCTCTGGGCAGTGCTTGAGGAGTTTTAATTGATTTTCACTGCCAGCTTATCAGCAGGGGTGAGCTGTTGACAATAAATGACCCCTGGTTGCTAAGTAAACAAACCGGTTGCTGAGGTTTTGTTTTTCTTTCCTGAGTCATGTTACAGAGGCAGTGATGTCTCCTAGGGCTCTAAATGGTCAATAATGAATGACAGCAATTTGAACAAATTAGTTCCCCTTTTTTCAGACTTTTTTCAGACTTGGTTGTAGTTGTCAGCCAAACAAATGTACTCTTTTGGTTTCCATTGACCCAGTGGTTTAGCAGGCGTGTAACCTGTTTCTCAGTGCACATAACATCTATGGCTGTGATTATGCCAGTGAATATGCCAGTAGCCAAACAACCC
Organism: Lepisosteus oculatus; assembly: GCF_040954835.1. Classification (NCBI taxonomy): domain Eukaryota; kingdom Metazoa; phylum Chordata; class Actinopteri; order Semionotiformes; family Lepisosteidae; genus Lepisosteus; species Lepisosteus oculatus. The sequence continues at coordinate 16,914,062 of NC_090713.1, forward strand.
TGCAAATCACAACTGGCAGCTCACTGAAGCTCAGCAGGTGTGAGCCTGACCAGTACCTGGATAGGAGACCTCCTGGAAAAAACTAAGGTTGCTGTTGTAAGTGGTGTTAGTGGGGTGAGTAGGGTTCGCTCAACCCACAATCTGTATGTATTCTAATGCCCCAGTATAGTGATGGGGAGACTATACTGTAAACAGGCTCTATCCTTTGAATGAGATGTAAAACCAAGGTCTGTCTGTGGTCATTAAAATACCAGGGTGTTTCTCGAAAAGAGTAGGGTTATTACCCTGGCATCTTGACCAAATTTCCCATTGGACTTTACCTATCATAGCCTCCTAATACTCCCCATCTATGAATTAGCTTCATCACCCTGTTCTCCTCCTCACTGAGAGCTGGTGTGTTGTGAGCGTACTGGTGCATCATCCAGATGGAGGTTGTATAAAGGTGGTGGTGAAGGGGATCCCCATTATCTGTAAAGAGCTTTGAGTGGAGTGTCCAGAAAAGTGATATAAGTGTAAGCAATTCTTATTAATTATTGTCTAATTTTATATGTTTTCATCAGCTTTTGATTTTTAGGTTGCATTTTGGTGTGTGAGATCATTGTTATTATCGGTTTATGATAACGGCATCTGTAGTAAAAATGCTGTACTACGGTGAAAGAAAACTTTTTGTCTGTTCATGGTCTCATGCTTTGTTTTAGAAGATATTGGAGGTGACTTGTAAGTTGTAAAAAATAACCTGATTAATTATGATTAAAATTAATTTATGTTTTAGTGTGCAGCAGATGCTGGAGCCTCAGTTGTGTCACATCCTGCTAGAAAGCTTTCCACATGATGTAGAATAACATGACAAGTCTTCAACATTAGGGTTTACTGTTCTCCATAAGTCTAAGAGTCTATTAGATTGAATCCTCCTCAAATAATTATAGGTATTCCTGTAACATCACCTGCCAATAACTTTGCACATGTGTCCTTCTTCATATACACTTACACCACGTACATATACTGTCCGTAGTGTAGTGTACGTGTATACAGTATGTACACTTTCATCAGTGTTATGTCAGCATGTCCAATCTTTCCAAGGACATAATATATAGTCACAGTAATAGGTTTATTCCATGCTGAAAAAAAGAAGAAAGAGAACACAACGTTTCGGCCGTGGAGCCTTCTTCAGGTGTGAGAGAGACAAGGCAGTAGGCAAAGGTAATGTAGCGGGAGAACAAAGGCTGGGAGGGAGGAGGAGTGAGAGGCGGGAGCAGGGGACAGAAAGAGAGGCCAATCAAGAGGTGTGAAGTCAGAATAGGTGTAGAGAGGTGTGAAATGAAACTTCCAATGAATGGAGAAAATTTAAAAGAACAGTAGTCTGTCGTTAAGAGAATGGAGAATGTGTGATCCTAGCTGCAGAATCATTTTGGTTTCGGTAGTCTTTCTGATGTATGAGTTCGGAAAACCGACTTTGAGAACACAGATGGAGAGATTAGAGTGGTCGTGGCCATCAGAGGTGAAATGAGAAACAATGGGCTTGGAGAATTCTTTAATCTTTACAGCAAACAGGCCATACAGTATTGAAAAAAAGAACAATCTGCCAACAAACTAAAACACACTCATATTCATTTTCAAGTTTTGGCTTCTTGTTCGCTTACATCGACTAGTGAGCAGGAAGGCCAGTTTTATGTCACAATCCTCGCAAACTCTTGCTCTCGCCAGGGTTGAGACCAGCAGAGTCTCGTCTTCCTTCACCAACATGACAACCATGCAGTACTTTCACTTAGTTCATGATTTTGAACTGAAATCTGCAGCATTTTGCAATAATACTTTGATACCAAGAGTTAAAACCCTGTCTGAGAGCTTCGGACCTCTGAGTGAGGTGTGGATCAATATTGCAGGTGGGGTCATGATTTTGATTAGGAGCAAGTGGGAATTAAATAGAAAGAAAAGTTCCACTCAGTGCTCTATATTCAGACGCATCTTTCTACAGTCTTCTTCATCCCACTGTGTCTCACCTTCCCCGTAATAAAACTGTGATGAGAGATATAAGATGCCTGATCTTGTGAGAAAAGCTTCCCCTCTCATTTCCGTGTCTCGCAGGTTTAAAGCTGCTCCTCACTCTCTTGTTCCTCTTTAACTTTGTCTCTTTCTTTCTCTTGTCTGTTCTGTCTCAATCAGTGTCTTCACAGCAGTAATGCCAGCTAGACCCTTTTCTGTAGTGCTACTCAGTCAGTATAGAAGTGGTTATTCAGCAGTAAGACCAGAGGGGAGTAAGGAGCACTCTGCTTCAACAGTGTGGACAGTGTTGCACACACCAATATTAGGCCTAGCACACAACCTCATTTCATACACCACAGCTGTCACACACCTCTCTCACTTTTTCTGTAAACTTAGTAGCCTTGATTTGTATTTCCATCAGTACAATTGGTGATGTTACTGAACTGACAAGGTTTTCTTAGCCTTTCAAAATAAAAAATAAAATTAAAATAAAATTATGAAAATGTCCATTATTATTATCAGTGAGCTACTGGCAGTGACACTGACAAGGCAGACCTGTGCAGCGTATGCACAGAGTGGCATCAGAGTGAGGAGCCAGGGAGGTTGTGTATTTGTTTTTTATAACGGAAAATGTGTTGAGTCTCAGCACGAGTGGGATGTGATGAAGAGAGACTCGGGGTTGTTAATGTGAGAGGTGTGAGTGCGGGAGTGAGTCTCTGGAGACTGTGTGTGTGTGTGTGACTTAGTCTGGTGGCTTCAAGTGAGGGTGTCAGAGGCTGGAGGTGGACCTGGAAGTCGGAGTGCTCACTGGCCGTGAGGGGACCAGTGACCTCAGCCTCCCTGTGTTTTTTTGGTATAATAAAGTTGATTTGTAGTTGATAGTAATTTTAACAGAACGAATGTACAGTACTCTATTGACAATGGAGTCCAGCTGTATTTATGGTATTCAGGTGAAATGTACAGATGGATCCCAAGTCTGAAGATTTCCCCTGTGGCAGACAAAGTCTGAGGCAGAATTCTGGTTCATACAGACTTGTTCTCTCTTGACCTGCTGTTTTGTACTGAAGTTCAGTTTCATGACTCATACAAAGTGGATGCAGTCACACGGTCGATTCCTCTCCCAAATTATGATTGAGATTGTTTATTGCTTCACATTTTGATTATGTGTTGTTATAGTTATAACCTTGCTTGTTTTTGTTTAAATTGTTTATTTCTTCAAAAGAGAATGTTGTTTTCCTCAACACATCTACAAATAACAATCAAAATCTCCACTTCTCTTTCTCTAGTGTTGGTAATTTACATTTTGTATGAATTCAACCATGTGAGGAATAACAACCAAAGCTATAACTTTAACAAAAAGCCATAAAATGTGAAGCAATTTCTATTATGGTTAAAAGTCAAAGTCTCTCTCATTCTATTTCCCTATTCCAACCATTGTAGCTCCATGTGTCTCCCTGTTTCCCACTATCTCCCTTCCTGACAGTTTTTTCTAATCTTTCTTCTTCTTTCTGGAGCCCAAAATTTGATGCAGCAGTTATCTTCATCATCCCCATCCATGGAGACTCTGAGATGATAATGACATGACGTTGTATATTACTGCTGAGCTGAGTGTTGTAGTGAAGACTTGGAAAGAAAGATGTGGATGAGCTGTGCAGATGTTGAGCTGTTCTCCTGTCTTTTTGTCTGCAGGATGGTGGGCTGTGAACTAACAGAGAGATGTTGTGAAGATCTGGCGTCTGTTCTTCAGTCTCAACACTCCAGTCTGAGAGAGCTAGATCTGAGTCGCAATAACCTGAGGGATTCAGGAGTGAAACTGGTGTCTGCAGCTCGGGGGGATCACAACTGTAAATTAACAACTCTGAAGTAAGATTTTTTTATTGTTTTATTTAGATATGTTAAGACTCACAACATTATGTTTTTCACATGCATCAAAAAGTAACACCTAGAAAATACAAAACAAAAAAGAAGGGTGACATATAGAAAACAGTGTCTTGTTTCATTTTATACAAGTTCTTGTCTGTGGATTCTTTGTAAACATATGATTACTTAGAGGCTCAAAACACATTTTGTTTAAATATATACTGTATATGTAGATGCTTTTTAATTCTATAGGTAATTTTCTTCTTGAAATTTCAATCATAGATTTCTTCCATATTTGAACACTAGGTCTGTGCAGCTTTAACCAGTTTCTAGTGATTCTCTCCAGGAAGGTGAATTATTGGATTTATGCAGATTTGAGATTCCTCAGTTGCTATGGGAGTGTCAGCCTTTCTTTCCATTTGAATCTTACCCTTATCTCTTATATTCCTCCTTTTTTGTAATAAATAGGAAGTAGTTATGGAAATGAGTAAGGTTTGCAATATTTATCAATTTGTTTATCTCTAATCTTTTAATCTCCTTTGAATCTGGGGTGCTGTCTGTATGGAGTTTGTACAGTATTTTCTCTCTACACGTTTGTGTGGTGCTCCAGTTTCCTACCACAGTCTACAGACATTCTGGTAGATTAATAAGCTTCTGGGAAATCTGGCCCTGGTGTGAGGGTTTTACCCTGTGATGGACTGACATCCTGTCCAGGTTTCATTCCTGCCTTGTGTCCAGTGATTCCTGGAATGGGCTCTGGGTTACTGTGACCCTGTATTGGATAATTGTTTATTTATGGTGATGTTGATGGGGTTCAAATGCTATGCTGCCTTCTTTGTATATTAACAGAGAGTATAAACCATTCCAGAGTTATGTGGTTTAAAGTCAGGGTTCTGTTTGTCTCAAACCCTCAAAATGACTATTCCCTTCTTTCGTTTTTTTCACATTACTAATTATTGTATATGTGTTTAATTTATTAACATTGTAGCAATATCTTATTTTCATAATACCTTGAGTTAAATTAGCTACAAAAAGTAATGTTTTAAGTTAGATGGATACTTCTTCATCATTTTGCTGAGGAGCTGCCGTTCATCCAAGCTGTTAAAGCTTTAAGTTAAACACAGCATTAACATTTTAAACAACTAAGATTACATTGCTTAAATTCCAGTACTTTGAGTGACTTCACATCTATGCATTGTAGAAATACTAGAAAGATTCATCATATATCACATCCGTTTTTCTACCATAGCTGGGGCACTGTCAGTCATCACAGAAAATATTTCATTTGTCTCATTTCCTCTTTCCTCAAAATGATTAATGATTAATAAGCATCTAAGCTACAGTACATCTTCCCCTGTAGTAGTTCCATTCATGGGTTTTGGGCAGCACAGCTCTTCTCAAATTCCACGTCAGTCACAGTATCTCACAAGAATTGATAATGGCGGTACATTGTTTATATACACACACTCATGATGTACAACACAAAATACTTTTACACCTTTTAAATGCCAAGGTTTGTTGTTTGTTAACATTTTCAGCCATTCCACTTACAGAGGCAGCCATTCAAAATGCACGGTACAATCCTGTACCCTGCAAAATTATCTACAGCTCACCGCGTTATACCCCAGTACATGATTGACTGGCCGAAATGACCGACAGGCGGCACTTGTGGTGCATTTGTTGTTAGTGAAACGATTGCTTCATTTAATCTCTTTACAGTGCATGTTTAAATCTGCTTAATATTGAATATTAATATGGAATTTTACAACTAAAGGGAAATTTTAGTAGCTGAGCATAAAAAGAAGAGGAACATAACGCATCTGAAGGTCATAAATGATATTAATTTAGGAACATAAACATATTATGTAAACTGTATATGGCTGTTCTTTGTAGTTTAAATACAGTATTCCATTTCTCCCTAAACATTTTAAGCATCAAAGTCTTTCATTCGGTTACATACTGTGGTTATTTTGGAAAAGTTTTTACTTGCTCCTTCTGACTTTATTAAGTTTATATACGTGATAAAGAGTAATACTGTTTTAACCTTTTCTATGAATGTTTGCGCTCGTTATCGCAGTAAAAAAACACATACTTTTTAGAATTTGATTAATAGGGAATATAATATGGAATCGCGTATCTAAAGAAATTAATAACAATATAATTATATTCATATAGCTTAAATTATCACAGTAGTACACTTTCTTTGTAAACATCTGCATCAATTTGACTCGTTCACCCGCAATTACTTGGAATCTTTTTGCCTGCCCTGTTCGGTTATAGCTTAAGGTGCCAAGTGGTGCATTGGTGAAATGGATTAGGTATTTCACTTACATGTTGGAGATCAGGGGTTCACACCCAGCTCTCCCCATGAGTTTTCTTTTAACAAATAAACATTTTTATGAAAAACTAAAATAGTAAATATTATCGACACTATTGAATTTGTTGATATCTCTACGTATCACATGTTCAAAGTTAAGTGAGTTAAGTGATTAACCTTTTCTATGAATACTTGCGCTCGTTATCGCAGTAAAAAACCTCATACTTTTTAGAATCCGCTAAATAGGGAATATAATATTTAATCGCTTATCTAAAGAAATTAATAACGATATTAATTTATGGATCTAAATATAAGTATTTATATAGCTGGTAGTATTACTGTAATCCGCTTTCTTTGGAAACACGTTTTATTTTTAATTTGACTCATTCACGCATGATAAAGTATTGTGTACACTATATTAACATTATTTTGTATATATATTATAACATATTCATTGTTAAGTTATATTGATAATGAAATAAAAACGTGAATTAGCAAACGTGATTACTGTCAACCGTTCAAGCCTTCAAGCCTTAAAATGAAATTGTATATATTGTAATTAGAATCAAGGATAACAAAGCAGTATTAAAAATACCACTGAAACTATAATAATGTGTCTGGTCATTATTAACAGTATTAATTTAATAATAATAATTTCAAGCTTCTTGTATCTTTTTCAGAGTCATTTTCTTCTTCGTTTTTCATAAGCTTCGCTTATTAAAATACCTATTTATGAGACACGATGTTTCAGATGTCAATAACTTTGTGAACAATGACACAGAGCCTGCAACCTACAGCCGATTTGTGAAAAATTTCACAGCTTTTATTAAACAACTTTATTTAAACCGATTGTATTTCTGACTGTTTTGTTACAGTTCCATATTTTATATACATCTAAATAAAGTCAGGCGTCAGGTGCATAAACTATTAGTAATCAATCATTTGTATTAAAATTCACACTGTGATAAATTATTGCACTTCCACATCTTGTAAAACATATTTTTTTAAGACTGTGTTCAAACATATGTTAAATGTGACTATAAAAAAAACAGGGTTCACTTTTTTCTGTCTCTCCCTACTCTCTTTCACCTGCTGCGATTCGGACACAGAATAATTAAAAATGGGAACAGGTGAGGCAGGCAGAGGGAAGAAGGAGGGGGGTGGCATCTTCCCAACTCTATGACTAAAGAAAGTGTCAAAGAGAAATGGCTTGAGAGACATACAGAGCCGAAAAAGTTTGGTGCGGTCTTCTCTGCTTTAAAGGTACACTCCTTGTGGATGAATTTTCACCTCGAACATTTGCCCACCACCTAACACACAGAACCAAACTGAAGACAAAATGTAAGAATAGCAATTACAAACATTAAGGAAATACATACTTGCTTTATAGTGTTATACTGTACAGTGTATTAAAACACTCTAAGGTCACTACATTGCCCACTAATCCTCTTTCCCACAATTTCACGGGGGCAAGGTCATGTAGCTGATTCACAGCTAGATACAATTTGATCTTGCAAAAATTCCAATACTGTATTTGTCAACATATTTACTAAAACTATCCATCTCAGTAATCTCGCTGTGTTAGTCTCACTGTACGCCCCAGTGCTTACCCAATGTTCACACTTTGTTCAAAATTTTATGCAATGTCACATGCACCAGGGGGGAAGGAAAAGTGCCCGCGGTCATTTTTTTCACTGACAAAGTTGATTAAAACTCATTCAAGGGGTGTGATGTGTTAGCACAAACTCTGCTTAACAGAGCCGCTTGTAAGAGCAAGGTGACTTTCTGCTCAATTAAAAAAAAAGCTACAGTACAGATAAATTTTAAATTCTAAATTAGCTGTTTGTCAATATCTGCTACTTTGCAAGCAGTACACGACTTCTCAAAAGGTACCTGTTGTCTCTCGTGCAAACTCAACAAAGGTTTACTTTTTATAACTACGAAATTTGAACGCTACCTCAGGGACTCGTTATAGTATTGTAGCGAAGACGGTTCACGCAGGAAAATAAAAATATCGCCCCCTCCCAGCCAGGTTTTGCCGCCCGCTGTTCCAAAGCCGTATGGTTTCAAAGTACGTGTGAAATATCGTTTCTTACTCCAGTTATTAATCCAATCTATTTTACTCATCCGACTATGTAAAAAATATAGCTAAAAGTATCGCTGTAAAGGTTAAATTCCAAGATGAAAAGACAAGACTCAACGTGTTTTCTCTAACTCTTCAGTTTACAGCTCGTCCGTGGTCATTCATATTGTAACGAACGGCAGACATACAGATGGTCCAAGCCGGTTGACGCGCGGTGGCAGTACAGCCCTCTTTTTTCCCTCCTTTAACTTAAAGAATCGCGTGAAGAAATCCTAAATCATGAAACCATCACTTATAGTAATTCATCCAGATAAACTCACACCGTAGCCAACAACAATCTATAATAATGGACTATTTTGAAATATATTTTGCTATGTAAGAAACAAAGTAATTCTCTGATCAGGGTTTGAACCGCCTGGGTGCAGCGCACTACATGACAGTCCATTACCTATTACCACTATAAGGAAATAATAGATATATTTTTTTAATAAACAAATGTCAAATGTTTCCAAAATGTCCCCTTGTGATATTTTAGCTGCTTAGTTACACGACTCCATATTAATATTACTATCAAGAGGTATTAAATCAGTACAACTTGTACTTGAACAACTTGATGTTTAATTAAAACGCAGTTTTTAACTATCTAAACCATTTTTTACAGCCTTTAAAGTCACGCAATGTTTGAGTTAGGCAGGAACACGTCATTGTATCTTATTTTTGATTAAATTGTTGAAAAGTAAAAAAAAATCGTTTGCCCATCGTGTTGATAGGCTGTTCTTCGATTACTGCAATTGTAAAAAAAAAACATTCCCCCCTCCCTTGTTTAACTTAAAAGATTTCCAGTAGGAAATGCTTAAACACAAAACCATCACTTGTCTATTTAAGTGTCCTTCTTTCAGCATGTAGTATTACAGTATGATGAGCAACAAGGGGTCATTGTTATGATTTCTCTATTATGATCAAATCCCTCAACTCGTTCACTTGTGGTTATTTTGGAAACATTTTGACCTGTTCCTTTCAACTACATTGCTGTCGATTATTGTAGAAATAGACAAAATGAAACGCTTGAAGTTTGTAATGTAGAACACTCTGAACGAGTTAAACTTTGATGCAGGACAAATACATGTATTTCCCACAAGCTATACTGTAGCTTTAAAACTATACATCATCACACTGTATGCCTGTGGCAGGTATGTGTTCAAGTTTTAAAGCTATAGTACGGAAAAACGAGTGTTAAGAAAAAACAGGACATTTGAATACTGGTAAAGAGCAACAATGACAACAGAGCATGCCACTGAAAATGTATCCCATCGCCCGAGCAGAACTGTCTATTTTATATAACCAACAGTGGGGTGTAACACTCTTCTATAAATTGAAGGTTGTGAAAACAGTGAGTGACAAATCACCTTGAACAAAATACAATTTTAAAATACAAACAGTTTGAAATGATTCGTTGTTATTAATAGATCACTTTGCTTTGAACATGTTGTCAAATTTAGAAATATCAAAAATGTCCATATAGTGTCCGTAAAATTTGCTATTTTAGTTTTTCAAAGAAATGTTTATTTGTTAAAAGATAACTCATGGTGATAACTGGGTTCGAACCACTGACTTCGAGCATGCGAAGTATATGCCTAACCCATTACACCAACCTATGCCAACATGAAGTCAGCTACAACTTAACTTGTAGCTGAAAAGGACAGGCAAAATGTTTTCACGTAATCACGGGTAAGTGAGTTAAACTGATATAGATGTTTACAAAGAAAGTGGACCACGGTAATACTTTGAGCTTACAGCCTGTCCAAGGTCATTCATTATTAATACTATTAATAATACCTTCCGTATCACATCAAAATTGAAACATTTTAACAAGTGTATGAGGCGATACACAACGTGTCTGCTCTATAACTCTTCAGTGTACAGAATAATTTCCACAGAGTTACACAACCTCGTTTCATCATAGTAAACAACAGTCCCTGGCTTATTTGAAGGTGTAACATGTCTTCACTCTCATGGTACAGTTTCAACATACTGTGCAGTGTTTTCCGTTACCACTATAAGAAGAATACAAGCTTTAAAAAAATAACGAATGTCAAAATGTTTCCAAAATGTCCAAAATATGTTTCCAAAATATTTTAGCTGCTTAGTTTCACAACTCCATATTAATATTGCTATCAAGTTGTATTTAATCAGTACAACTTTTATTTTTTTACAATAACAGCAAGTGGTGTTCTTACTACTTATACTTAAAAGGATAAAACATTATAACTTTTTATGAAGTATAGAATTTAACTTAATAATGTTTGAACAAGCACGTTAAAACCAGAACCCATGTAAGTTACCAAGTTAAAGACTTTGATGCATAAAATATTTATGCATAATTAAAATATTTATGATGAAGGTGGAAGGTTGTGTACTTTTGTTCAACTGAGCAATCTTACTTTTATAAAATATACTGACTTTGTAATGTTTCATTATTAACATGCTATAATATACAGTTTACAATTATTACAAATCTAAAGAGTATACAACTTAAATTCTTAATTGGAAAAAGATTGTCCCTCAGCAGTGACCGGGATTCAAAACTGGGCGTTTTCTGGCACTAGCTCAAATGCTGTACATTAGATGTTAAGCTTTTTTAGCTCCACCTGGCACTTTTACAAGGTGCTTCCGGTTACTATTATCATATTTCAGTTTGCATGAGGTATGATGCACCACACCCACCACGTTTTGACGCAGTGTACTCCGTGCATTTTGAATGGCTGGATCTGTATATTAAAGGGGAACTGCGATGGTTATTTTACATTTTGGGATTATAATGAATCTGCAATGATGAGTGCATTTCAAATCATTAGGAAACTACCAAGTACAAGATAACATGTACCATAACAATCTCCAATTTATATCACAAAACAGATGAAGTGTCAATGTATGGGAAGTGCCATATTGCCATCATTGTCTGTGATTCAGAATGAGGCATGCCTTAGACCAAGTGAATTTTGCTACTATGTTAATTCTAAATATTTTCATTTAACCGACACATACAAGACAACGTTTTAGATTCTTTTAAGTATTGCAAAAAAGAAACCCGCCAACCAACTAAAACACACTCATATTTATTTTCATTTTATTTCTTGTTCACTTGCAGCGACTAGTGAGCAGGAAGGGTAGGATTTATGGCACAATGTTCCCAAAATCTTGCTCTCGCCCTTGGTGAGACCAGCTGATTCTCATCTGCCTTCGACAACATGGCAACCATGCAGTACTTCCACAGAGTTCATGATTGTGTACTTAATTTGAAATTAGAAATTTTGAGATACTATCAGTTTATTTTGTTACGGATATTTAAAACCCAGTCTAAAATTGTGGGACTGCAGTTCCCCTTTTGATCCAAGTGAGGTATGGATCAAAATTGCAGGTGGGATCATGATTTTGATTGGGAGAGAGTGGGATTTAGTTCCACACAGGGCTACACACTCAGACACATCTTTCTAAAGTCCTCCTCATCTCAGTGTGTCTCACCTTGCCCAGCAATAAAACTGTGATGAGAAATATAAGATACTTGATCTTGTAAGAAAAGCTTCCCCTCTCATTTCCTTGTCTGACATGTTTAATCCTGCTCCTCACTCTCTTGCTCATCTTTTACTTTGTCTCTTTCTTTCTCTTGTCTGTTGTCCATCTGTCTCAATCACTGTCTTCACAGCAGTAATGCCAGCTAGACCCTTTTCTGTAGTGCTGCTCAGTCAGTATAGAAGTGGTAATTCAGCAATAAGACCAGAGGGGAGTAAGGAGCACTCTACTTCAACAGTGTGGACAGTGTTGCACACACCTTTCCCCAAAACTTTAAAGCTCTAAAATATCAGTGCTTTCCCATACTACAGGAGAGAATGTGCCTGTGACTCCCTGGGAACACAGTGTGCACTTTGGGAATCAGTAATATGCATTGAAACTGACTCCGAGACAATAGATGTGTCCTAGGAATTAAGTTAAAAAGGATCAACTGGTGATTGGGATTTCTCAAATCAAAATTTAGATCATTCCAAATAGTGTCCAATGAGAAGTGTATCCATGAGAGACACATCAATTTCCAGCTTTTATAGATCCTTAAGGATTTATATCAGGATCCAAGTAACAAAGAGTAGCATTAGGACACTATTCACTAAGCTGTGTCCCCTGCATCTGTTATCTTACATAAGGGGTGACCCAGAGCTCCATGTCCCAGGTAACCCCATAAAAACAAACAGCAGAGGGAAGTAACAAAGAATGAAAATTTTTGTATATTATCCCTAACAATGGCAGATGCAAATGTTATTTCCCTTATTCAACAATTGAAGAAAAAGAAACGGGCATCCATCAGATAAAATACAAGTTTTGATGAAAAACTGGACAGTGTGAACTCCATGTACTGTAGTCTGATTTTAATATGTCTTTCCACTAGGCACCACACCGTAATTGGGTACAAAACAATGGGGTTTAATTGTCATTCTTTAAAAGTTTTTTTCTAAAGTTGTGGCTCATGAAACTACCCAGATTTTTTTCCAGTGCTTTTCCAGTGGTACTCCAGTGTCTTCTTCTGAAACTGGGGGAACAAAGACAGCATATTCTGCATGAAGATTTTATAAAGCCAGGTCCATGGGTCTCAAAACCTCTTCAAAATCTAAAATAATACAGATACTTATGGGCAGTTATAGACACACAGTCATAGTTTTATAAGCAAAAAGTAAAAGAGATGTTATCTTCTGGCAGCTCAGTTATAAATTTCTTAAAGATCAGAGTTTACAATCCACTTTTTTTTTCATTGTAATCCACAATTTCTTCCAATATGTGGCCTTTTTGAGAGGTTTGAGGTGCCTGAAATGTATGAGCAATAAGTAGGCATAGCACACACCCTCATTTCATACACCACAGCTGTCACACACCTCTCTCACTTTTTCTGTAAACTTAGTAGCCTTGATTTGTATTTCCATCAGTACAATTGGTGATGTTACTGAACTGACAAGGTTTTCTTAGCCTTTCAAAATAAAAAATAAAATTATGAAAATGTCCATTATTATTATCAGTGAGCTACTGGGAGTGACACTGACAAGCCAGACCTGTGCAGCGTATACACAGAGTGGCATCAGAGTGAGGAGCCAGGGAGGTTGTGTATTTGTTTTTTATAACGGAAAGTGTGTTGAGTCTCAGCACGAGTGGGATGTGATGAAGAGAGACTCAGGGTTGTTAATGTGAGAGGTCTGAGTGTGGGAGTGAGTCTCTGGAGACTGTGTGTGTGAGACTTAGTCTGGTGGCTTCAAGTGAGGATGTCAGAGGCTGGAGGTGGACCTGGAAGTCGGAGTGCTGACTGGCCGTGAGGGGACCAGTGAGTGTCATGTGGGAGCAGGAGGCTCCAGATCAGGGAAAGAGCAGGAAGCTGCTTGTGGTGACTAGGAGCAGAGGGTGCCATCTCCCTGAAAGGGACCAGCCGGAGGGCGTGTGAGAGGTGAGGCTCAGTGAGTCCAGGAATCTGCGACAGAAGGGCTTGGCTCAGTGAGGGACCTACATTATGATCTCAGAGGACATCAGATAGAAAGGCCAGTGGAGTCAGTGAGCTGGATACTCAGGGCCTGAGAGTCTGGGAGCCAGGGACCCAGAGGTCTCTGAGGATGTGTGCCCCATGCTCTGGTGCCATGATGAGGGAGTGAGCACATCACCATTCTTGAAGGAGAGTGGTTGCAAAAAATGTGAAAACGTTCTCCAGCAGGCTGTGAGGGGTGTGTCTGGAGTGGTGGACACGCCTGTTTGTGGGGGGTCACAACCACTGTGACGTCACAGTATCATGGAGAAATGTGGTTAGTTTTCTAACTAACCTGGAATCTATATCAATGGTTGTTATGGTCCTCAGTTGGAGAGTTATTATTTTTTCCCTAATTGTTTTCTCCTTTTTCTCTGGGTGCTGCCAATTAAGATACTGTATTAAGCAAATGAGGCACAAGCATTCAAAAGGGGGAATACTGAGAGACTTTGTTTTGGTATGGCCTCATTGTTAGGTACGACCACCTTTCCGGTTCTAGCCTGTCTAGTTGTTTTTTTAGTCAGTTAGTTTGTCGGAGGGGGGGGGGGTCTTTTCTTTGTCTTCCCCCTCCCAATTGGAATACAAATGTGCACCTCTGCCTCCTTGTGTTTTTTGGTATAATACAGTTTATTTGTTTTCTCAAACATAATTGCTTCTCTCTCACACATTATAATAGTAATTTTAACAGAACTAATGTACAGTACTCTATTGACAAAGGAGTCCAACTGTATTAATATTAATGGTATTCAAGTGAAATGTACAGATGGATCCCACGTCTAAAGATTTCCCCTGTGGCAGACAAAGTCTGAGGCAGAATTCTGGTTCATACAGACTTGTTCTCTCTTGACCTGCTGTTTTGTTCTGAAGTTCAGTTTCATGACTCATACAAAGTGGATGCAGTCACACAGTCGATTCCTCTGCCAAATTATCATTGAGATTGTTTATTGCTTCACATTTTGATTATGTGTTGTTATAGTTATAACCTTGCTTGTTTTTGTTTAAATTATTTATTTTCTTCAAAAGAGAATGTTTTTTTCCTCAACACATCTACAAATAACAATCAAAATCTCCAGTTCTCTTTCTCTAGTGTTGTTAATTTACATTTTGTATGAATTCAACCATGTGAAGAATAACAACAAAAGCTATAACTTTAACAAAACGCCATAAAATGTGAAGCAATTTCTATTATGGTTAAAAGTCAAAGTCTCTCTCATTCTATTTCCCTATTCCAACCATTGTAGCTTCATGTGTCTCCCTGTTTCCCACTGTCTCCCTTCCTGACAGTTTTTTCTAATCTTTCTTCTTCTTTCTGGAGCCCAAAATTTGATGCAGCAGTTATCTTCATCATCCTCATCCATGGACACTCTGAGATGGATAATGCCATAATGTTTTATATTACTGCTGAACTGAGTGTTGTAGTGAAGACTTGGAAAGAAGGATGTGGATGAGCTGTGCAGATGTTCAGCTGTTCTCCTGTCTTTTTGCCTACAGTATGAGGTTCTGTGAACTAACAGAGAGATTTTGTGAAGATCTGGCCTCTCCTCTTCAGTCTCTACACTCCAGTCTGAGAGAGCTGGATCTGAGAGGCAATAACCTGAGGGATTCAGGAGTGAAACTGCTGTCTGCAGCTCTGGGGGGTACTAACTGTAAATTTACAACTCTAAGGTAAGTGAACACTGGTGATTTTTTTATTGTTTTATTTAGATACGTTAAGACTCACAACATTATGTTTTTCACATGCATCAAAAAGTAACACCTAGAAAATACAAAACAAAAAAGAAGGGTGACATATAGAAAACAGTGTCTTGTTTCATTTTACACAAGTTCTTGTCTGTGGATTCTTTGTAAACATATGATTACTTAGAGGCTCAAAACACATTTTGTTTAAATATATACCGTATATGTAGTTGATTTTTAATTCTATTGGTAATTTTCTTCTTTAAATTTCAATCATGGATTTCTTCCAGATTTGAACACTAGGTTTGTGCAGCTTAAACCACTTTCTAGTGATTCTCTCCATGAAGGTGAATTATTGGATTTATGCAGATTTGAGATTCCTCAGTTGCTATGGGAGTGCCAGCCTTTCTTTCCATTTGAATCTTACCCTTATCTCTTATATTCCTCCTTTTTTCTAATAAATTGGAAGTAGCTATGGAAGTGACTAAGTTTTGCAATATTTATCAATTTGTTTATTTCTAATCTTTGAATCTCTTTTGAATCTGGGGTGCTGTCTGTATGGAGTTTGTACAGTATTTTCTCTCCACGTTTGTGTGGTGCTCCAGTTTCCTACCACAGTCTACAGACATTCTGGTAGATTAATAAGCTTCTGGGAAATCTGGCCATGGTGTGAGTGTTTTACCCTGTGATGGACTGACATCCTGTCCAGGTTTCATTCCTGCCTTGTGCCCAGTGATTCCTGGAATAGGCTCTGGGTTACTGTGACCCTGTATTGGATAATTGTTTATTTACTGTGATGTTGATGGGGTTCAAATGCTATGCTGCCTTCTTTGTATATTAACAGAGAGTATAAACCATTCCTGATTTATATGGTTTAAAGTCAGGGTTCCGTTCTGTATGTCTCAAACCCTCAAAATGACTATTCCCTTCTTTTGTTTTTTTTCACATTACAAATTATTATGTGTTTAATTTATTAACATTGTAGCAATATCTTATTTTCATAATACCTTGAGTTAAATTAGCTATAAAAGGTAATGTTTTAAGTTAGATGGATACTTCTTCATCATTTTGCTAAGGAGCTGCCGTTCATCCAAGCTGTTAAAGCTTTAAGTTAAACACAGCATTAACATTTTAAACAACTAAGATTACATTGCTTAAATTCCAGTACTTTGAGTGACTTCACATCTATGCATTGTAGAAATACTAGAAAGATTCATCATATATCACATCCGTTTTTCTACCATAGCTGGGGCACTGTCAGTCATCACAGAAAATATTTCATTTGTGTCATTTCCTCTTTCCTCAAAATGATTAATGATTAATAAGCATCTAAGCTACAGTACATCTTCCCCTGTAGTAGTTCCATACATGGGTTTTGGGCAGCACAGCTCTTCTCAAATTCCACGTCAGTCACAGTATCTCACAAGAATTGATAATGGCGGTACATTGTTTATATACACACACTCATGATGTACAACACAAAATACTTTTACACCTTTTAAATGCCAAGGTTTGTTGTTTGTTAACATTTTCAGCCATTCCACTTACAGAGGCAGCCATTCAAAATGCACGGTACAATCCTGTACCCTGCAAAATTATCTACAGCTCACCGCGTTATACCGCAGTACATGATTGACTGGCCGAAATGACCGACAGGCGGCACTTGTGGTGCATTTGTTGTTAGTGAAACGATTGCTTCATTTAATCTCTTTACAGTGCATGTTTAAATCTGCTTAATATTGAATATTAATATGGAATTTTACAACTAAAGGGAAATTTTAGTAGCTGAGCATAAAAAGAAGAGGAACATAACGCATCTGAAGGTCATAAATGATATTAATTTAGGAACATAAACATATTATGTAAACTGTATATGGCTGTTCTTTGTAGTTTAAATACAGTATTCCATTTCTCCCTAAACATTTTAAGCATCAAAGTCTTTCATTCGGTTACATACTGTGGTTATTTTGGAAAAGTTTTTACTTGCTCCTTCTGACTATATTAAGTTTATATACGTGATAAAGAGTAATAATGTTTTAACCTTTTCTATGAATGTTTGCGCTCGTTATCGCAGTAAAAAAACACATACTTTTTAGAATTTGATTAATAGGGAATATAATATGGAATCGCGTATCTAAAGAAATTAATAACAATATAATTATATTCATATAGCTTAAATTATCACAGTAGTACACTTTCTTTGTAAACATCTGCATCAATTTGACTCGTTCACCCGCGATTACTTGGAATCTTTTTGCCTGCCCTGTTCGGTTATAGCTTAAGGTGCCAAGTGGTGCATTGGTGAAATGAATTAGGTATTTCACTTACATGTTGGAGATCAGGGGTTCACACCCAGCTCTCCCCATGAGTTTTCTTTTAACAAATAAACATTTCTATGAAAAACTAAAATAGTGAATATTATGGACACTATTGAATTTGTTGATATCTCTACGTATCACAACATGTTCAAAGTTAAGTGAGTTAAGAGATTAACCTTTTCTATGAATACTTGCGCTCGTTATCGCAGTAAAAAACCTCATACTTTTTAGAATCCGCTAAATAGGGAATATAATATGGAATCGCTTATCTAAAGAAATTAATAACTATATTAATTTATGGATATTAATATAAGTATTTATATAGCTGGTAGTATTACTGTAATCCGCTTTCTTTGGAAACATGTTTTATTTTTAATTTGACTCATTCACGCATGATGAAGTATTATGTACACTATATTGTACTATATTTTTTGTATATATATTATAACATATTCAATGTTAAGTTACATTGATAATGAAATAAAAACGTGAATTAGCAAACGTGATTACTGTCAACCGTTCAAGCCTTCAAGCCTTAAAACGAAATTGTGTATATTGTAATTAGAATCAAGAATAACAAAGCAGTATTAAAAATACCACTGAAACTATAATAATGTGTCTGGTCATTATTAACAGTATTAATTTAATAATAATAATTTCAAGCTTCTTGTATCTTTTTCAGAGTAATTTTCTTCTTTGGTTTTCATAAGCTTCGCTTATTAAAATACCTATTTATGAGACACGATGTTTCAGATGTCAATAACTTTGTGAACAATGACACAGAGCCTGCAACCTACAGGGGATTTGTGAAAAATTTCACAGCTTTTATTTAACAACTTTATTTAAACTCATTGTATTTCTGACTGTTTTGTTACAGTTCAATATTTTATATACATCTAAATAAAGTCAGGCGTCAGGTGCATAAACTATTAGTAATCAATCATTTGTATTAAAATTCACACTGTGATAAATCATTGCACTTCCACATCTTGTAAAACATGATTTTTTTAAGACTCTGTTCAAACATACATTAAATTTGACTATATATAAAAAAAAACATGGTTCACTTTTTTTCTGTCTCTCCCTATTCTCTTTCACCCGCTGCGATTCGGACACAGAATAATTAAAAATGGGAACAGGTGAGGCAGGCAGAGGGAAGAAGGAGGGGGGTGGCATCTTCCCAACTCTATGACTAAAGAAAGTGTCAAAGAGAAATGGCTTGAGAGACATACAGAGCCGAAAAAGTTTGGTGCGGACTTCTCTGCTTTAAAGGTACACTCCTTGTGGATGAATTTTCACCTCGAACATTTGCCCACCACCTAACACACAGAACCAAACTGAATACAAAATGTAAGAATAGCAATTACAAACATTAAAGAAATACATACTTGCTTTATAGTGTTATACTGTACAGTGTATTCAAACACTCTAAGGTCACTACACTGCCCACTAAACCTCTTTCCCACAATTTCATGGGGGCAAGGTCATGTAGCTGATTCACAGCTGGATACAATTTGACCTTGCAAAAATTCCGATACTGTATTTGTCAACATATTTAGTAAAACTATCCATCTCAGTAATCTCACTGTGTTAGTCTCACTGTACGCCCCAGTGCTCACTCAATGTTCACTCCCAGTAAAATAAAAATTGTATGCAATGTCACATGCACCGGGGGGGAGGAAAAGTGCCCGCGGTCATTTTTTTCACTGACTAAGTTGATTAAAACTCATTCAAGGGGTGTGATGTGTTAGCACAAACTCTGCTTAACAGAGCCGCTTGTAAGAGCAAGGTGACTTTCTGCTCAATTAAAAAAAAGCTACAGTACAGATAAATTTTAAATTCTTCAAGCAAAATTAGCTGTTTGTCAATATCTGCTGCTTTGCAAGCTGTACACGACTTCTCAAAAGGTACCTGTTGTCTCTCGTGCAAACTCAACAAAGGTTTAATTTTTATAACTACAAAATTTGAACTGTATACTTCAGGGACTCATTATAGTATTGTAGCGAAGACAGTTCACGTAGTAAAATCAACCCCCCCCCCCCCCAGCCCGTTCTCGCCGCCTGCTGTTCCAAAGCCGTATGGTTTCAAAGTACGTGTGAAATATATTTCTTACTCCAGTTATTAATCCAATCTGTTTTTGCTCATTGGGCTATGTAAAAAACATAGCCAAAAGTATCGCTGTAAAGATTAAATTCCAAGCTGAAAGGACAAGACTCTCTAGCTCTTCAGTTTACAGCTCGTCCATGGTCCTTCATTATTCATATTGTAACGAACAGCAGGCATACAGATGGTACAAGCTCGTTGCAACGCGGTGACAGTACAGCCCTCTTTTCCCCCTCCTTAAAGACTTAAAGAACCACGTGAAGAAATCCTAAATCACAAAACCATCACTTATAATAATTCATCCAGATACTCTCACACCGCAGCCAACAACAAGCTATAATAGTGGTAAGAAACAAAGTAATTCTCTGATCGGGCATTGAACCGCCTGGGTGCAGCGCACTACGTGACAGTCCATTGCCTATTACCACTATAAGGACAACAATAGATATATTTTTAAATAAACGAACGTCAAATGTTTCCCAAAATGTCCCCTTGTGATATTTTAGCTGCTTAGTTACACGACTCCATATTAATATTACTATCAAGAGGTATTAAATCAGTACACCTTTTATGAAATTCAAGTATTTTAAATGTTTAATTAAAAAGTGTTTTTTTAACTGAACCATTTTTTACAGCTTTTAAAGTCACGTAATGTATGAGTTAGGTAGGAACAAGTAATTGTATCTTAATTTTTATTTAATTTAAAAAAATTAAAAAATCGTTTTCCCATCGTGTCGATAGGCTGTTCTCCGATTACAGCAATTGCAAAAAAATAACCATCCCCCCCTCCCTTGTTTAACTTAAAGATTTCCATTAATCACAAAACCATCACGTGTCGATTTAAGTGTCCTTCTTTCAGTTGGGTATGCATGATTAGCAACACGGGGTCATTGTTATAATTTCTCTATTATGATCAAATCACTCAACTCATTAACTTGTGGTTATTTTGGAAACATTTTATCATGTTCCTTCTAGCAACTGTCGATATTGTAGCAATAGACAAAATGAAATGCTTAGATTGTGTAATGTAGGGCGCTCTGAACGAGTTAAACTTTGATACAGGACAAATAAATGTATTTCCCACAAGCTATACTCTAGCGGCTTTAAAACTGTACATCATCACACTGTATGCCTGTGGCATGTATGTGTTCAAGTTTTAAAGCTACAGTACGGAAAAACGAGTGTTAAGAAAAAACAGGACATTTGAATACCGGTAAAGAGCAACAATGACAACAGAGCATGCCACTGAAAATATATCCCATCGCCAGAGCAGAACTGTCTGTTTTATATAACCAACAGTGGGGTGTAACACTCTTCTATAAATTGAAGGTTGTGAAAACAGTGAGTGACAAATCACCTTGAACAAAATACAATTTTAAAATACAAACAGTTTGAAATGATTCGTTGTTATTAATAAATCACTTTGCTTTGAACATGTTGTCAAATTTAGAAATATCAAAAATGTCAATATAGTGTCTGTAAAATTTGCTAATTTAGTTTTTCAAAGAAATGTTTATTTGTTAAAAGATAACTCATGGAGATAACTGGGTTCGAACCACTGACTTCGAGCATGCAATGGCTAACCTATTTCACCAACATACGCCAACATGAAGTCAGCTACAACTTAAGCTGTAGCTGAAAAGGACAGGCAAAATGTTTTCACGAAATCACAGGTGAATGAGTTAAACTGATGCAGACGTTTACAAAGAAAGTGGACCACGGTAATACTTTGAGCTTACAGCCTGTCCAAGGTCATTCATTATTAATACTATTAATAATACCTTCCGTATCACATCAAAATTGAAAAATGTTTACAAGTGTATGAGGCGATACACAACGTGTCTGCTCTATAACTCTTCAGTGTACAGAATAATTTCCTCAGAGTTACACAACCTCGTCTCATCATAGTAAACAACAGTCACTGGCTTATTTGAAGGTGTAACACGTCTTCACTCTCATGGTACAGTTTCAACATACTGTGCAGTATGTTTTCCGTTACCACTATAAGAAGAATACAAGCTTTAAAAAAAAAAACAAATGTAAAAATGTTTCCAAAATGTCCAATATATGTTTCCAAAATATTTTATCTGCTTAGTTTCACAACTCCATATTAATATTACTATCAAGTTGTATTTAATCAGTACAACTTTTATTTTTTTACAATAACAGCAAGTGGTGTTCTTACTACTTATTCTTAGAAAAGGATAAAACATTATAACTTTTTATGAAGTATAGAATTTAACTTAATAATGTTTGAACAAGCACGTTAAAACAAGAACCCATGTTAAGTTACCCAGTTAAAGACTTTGATGCATAAAATATTTATGCATAATTAAAATATTTATGATGAAGGTGGAAGGTTGTGTACTTTTGTCCAACTGAGCAATCTTACTTTTATAAAATATGCTGACTTTGTAGTGTTTAATTATTAACATGCTGTAATACACAGTTTACAATTATTACAAATCTAAAGAGTATACAACTTAAATTCTTAATTGGAAAAAGATTGTCCCTCAGCAGTGACCGGGATTCAAAACTGGGCGTTTTCTGGCACTAGCTCAAATGCTGTACATTAGATGTTAAGCTTTTTTAGCTCCACCTGGCACTTTTACAAGGTGCTTCCGGATACTATTATCATATTTCAGTTTGCATGCGGTATGATGCACCATGCCCACTGCGTTTTGACGCAGTGTACTCCGTGCATTATGAATGGCTGGATCTGTATATTAAAGGGGAACTGCGATGCTTATTTTACATTTTGGGATTATAATGAATCTGCAATGATGAGTGCATTTCAAATCATAAGGAAACTACCAAGTACAAGATAACATGTATCATAACAATCTCCAATTTATTTCACAAAACAGACGAAGTGTCAATGTACAGTATGTGTAGTGCCATATTGCCATCATTGTCTGTGATTCAGAATGAGGCATGCTTTAGACCAAGTGAATTTTGCTACTATGTTAATTCTAAATATTTTATTGAAACTGACACATACAAGCAAACATGTTTTAGATACTTTTAAGTATTGCAAAAAATGAAACCTGCCAACCAACTAAAACACATTCATATTTATTTTAATTTCATTTCTTGTTCACTTGAAGCGACTAGTGAGCAGGAAGGGCCGGGTTTATGGTGCAATTTGCACAAAATCTTGCTCTCGCCCTTGGTGAGACCAGCTGATTCTCATCTGCCTTCGACAACATGGCAACCATGCAGTACTTCCACAGAGTTCATGATTGTGTACTTAATTTGAAATTATAAATTTTGAGATACTATCAGTTTATTTTGTTACGGATATTTAAAACCCAATCTAAAATTGTGGGACTGCAGTTCCCCTTTTGATCCGAGTGAGGTATGGATCAAAATTGCAGGTGGGATCATGATTTTGATTGGGAGCAAGTGGGATTTAGTTCCACACAGGGCTACACACTCAGATTCATCTTTCTAAAGTCCTCCTCATCTCAGTGTGTCTCACCTTGCCTAGTAATAAAACTGTGATGAGAAATATAAGATACTTGATCTTGTAAGAAAAGCATCCCCTCTCATTTCCTTGTCTGACATGTTTAATCCTGCTCCTCGCTCTCTTGCTCATCTTTTACTTTGTCCCTTTCTTTCTCTTGTCTGTTGTCCATCTGGCTCAATCATTCTCTTCACAACGGTATCTGCCAAACATAACAACAAACAAACACAATCTGCCAGGTGTTTGTCAATTAATTTCTATCTAATGTTTTTAATTTTGTTTGATGATTCCCCAGTGTTTGCTAATCCAACTAATTTGGTATCATGAAGAGCTCATTGGTATAAATTAAAAAGAGCAGTAGCCCTAGTACAGATCCCTGTGGTACTCCAATAATTAAAGCACCGCAGTTTGACTCATATCTTATCTCTCTTTTCAATTTATTAAATAATTCTCTATACAAACATACATTTTCTTTGCCTGTAATTGAGAATTGATATTTTATATTGAACTTTATTAAAAATCTTCTGAAAATGTAAATACACGGTATCATACTCTATGCATTGTTTGTTAATTACTGTTGTTGCTTGTTAAGAACTACAAAGCTTGGATATGCCAGACCTACCTTCTCTAAATCCCTGTTGACTTTTCCATGTGTGTAGTCCTCTAGTTTAGTTTTTAAAATTTGTCCTTCCATGTAATAAAAATCAGACTTTATTGGTCTATAATTGCTTGGTTCAGTTTTGTTATCCAAAACGTGGATTGGCACTGCATTTCCATTTCTCCAGTCAATAGTGTCTGTTGGAAGAGTTGTGTCAATGGCTTCTGAATACATGTACTCTGACATAATATAATATGATTTAAGCATTAATATCATTAGCCATAAATACTGTCATGCACAAATTCTTAAATAAATAACAATAAAAATAAAATGACAATCTGCAAGAGTTCAATTTTTAGATCCATTCATTGTTTTGTTTTTTTGTTATTACAGAACCGAGGGATGTGAGTAAATCTAAACATTGAAGAAGATTGCTTAGTGGAGCAAGGTACAGGATTCCTTATCTTTAAAGAGACAGAACAAACTCCTCCAGATGTTCATCAAACACCACAGTCTGCAGACATGCTGATCAAACCCCTCTGAAGAGACTGTGTGAAGGACTGTTTCCATTGTGCTCTAGTATATGTGGAAGGTCGAGATAGGTCTCTCTCCTGCGCTGGGTCTGGACAGTGTGTAATTGGATGAGTATAAGTTTGTTTCTAATTTCTAGAATTAAAAAAAGATTGTTTCTTAAACATATAATTAGTTCTGTTGGTTTGCTATACACGTTTTGTATTAATAAAATTGAATATTGCAAACATGCAACTTTTTATTTTGTGCAGTTAATTCCTAGGAAGACAGCATGGTAGCACAGTAGTTAGTATTGTTGCCCAACAGCACTGGGACCCTGGACTGAGTTCTGGGATGCTATCTGCATGGGTTTTTATGTTCTCCCTGTGTTTGCATGGGTTTCCTCCAGGTGTTCCAGTTTCCTCCCACAGTCATGTTGGTAGATTGATAGGCTTCTGGGAAAATTGACTCTGGTGCGAGTGTGTGTCCTGTGATGGACTGGAGTCCCGTCCCGATTGTACCCTGCCTTGTGCCCATGGATTTCTGTGATAGGCTCTGGCTCCCTCATACAATTTCAGTTATAAGGCTCTTTCTGTATGTAGAGTGGATGAATGTGTATGTGCAGTTTGTCTATATGAAGGCATCACTGCAGGAATGAGGGTTTGGACTGACTTTGTATACTGGCTGTGTAAACCAGGTTCATTCTGGGTTCATCTGTATTTTCAGTTTTTCCCATAGAAATTACTGCTGGTTCTTCTGTATGTCCAGGATGCACCTGAACCAGACATAGCGCAGAAGTGTAATGCATGAACACTTGCAAAAGCTTACATATAAAACAATCACAGATAGCTGTGTGTTACAAAAGAACATGTGAACATGCATATTTTAATCATAATTTAATGGAAAAGTGTTAAACATAAACATATTTTAGATTTTCTGTAGTTGCTAGCATTGAACTGTGTGTTAGATGCAAGATGAATAGAAGGAACAGGCAAACATACAGTAGATGATGCTGATCCACGGAGCCAGCATCTTAAGATGTTTGTATTTAGAGGCAATTTGTTTAAATATCAAACTAGCCTGTGGATACTGATGTGCCAGAGAGGTGAAAAAGCTGTTTTCCTAAGCCAGCACTTTAAAATGTATCCTCAGTGAGTAACTGCTGCTACAGTAACTCATAGTGGTTTTCTAACACTGTGTATAGTTACACAGTATCTTTATTTCCATTCATTTTCTAATCTCTTTATCCAGTAGAGGGGAGCTGGAGCCTATCCCAGCAATAACAGATGCAAGGCAGGATACACCCTGGACATAACACCAGTCCATCACAAGGCAGACACACAACACAAACACACACATTCACACCAGGGCCAATTTATCCAGAAGCCTATTAACCTGCCAGTATGTTTGGACTACGTGAGGAAATTAGATCCCCTGAGGAAACCCATAATTTGCATGCATAATTAAATTTTGAAAGCCACTGAGACATCTGGTGCTCTTGTTGTATTTCTGAAAAAAAAGATACAAAAAGCATGCTAACCAGTGTGCCAAACCTGTTATTTAGGTAATACAATTATATATTTATAACAGTAACATTGTTCAGCATTGTTATTAATGAAAAATCTTCCAATTATATTTTACCCTATTATATTTTACTGACATTCTTCATTTTAAAATTTTGTATTTTACTTATTTTCTGATACAGTACTCAGATTTAATGTATATTGGAACAAAGTCTTGTAAATTAATATTTTTTTCAAGATGTGGAAGAAGGGCAACAATTTATTACAATTAAATTGTTAATATTCATTATTGATTACTAATAGTTTATGCTAACACTTGCCTTTCGTTTTTAGATGTATATGAAATAGTGAACTAAGTGTGATATAACATTCAGAAATACAATCGAGAATCGCTTGTAGTATTTGTATAAATGAAACTTTTCTAAAATGTATTAAAAATATGAAAATCGATTAAAATATATAATTTTGCCATGTGTAATGTCACGAGGAAGTACAATAAGCACCTGGTTTGTTTAACACTGGTTTCAAAAATAAAACTAAATGGTGAGAAAGTTTTTTTAATGCCAATTAAAAATGTTGAAGTTAAAAGATATGATTTACATTGCTTGATTAATTTTAGGCAGATGCGCTAGGTGCTGTAAGCTACGGAAGCCCGTTTCCGCCAGGGAGTGAATTAAAACGCACTATGGTATCTCGCAATTCCAACTTTATATCTCAGAATTTTGACTTAAAAACTCAGAATTCCGACTTAAAATCTCAAAATTCTGACTGAAAAAATCAGAGTTCCGACTTTATATCTCGCAATTGCGACTTTTTATCTCACATTTGTGACTTTGAAATAGTCCACATTTCATTGTCTGTGCTTTTGTTATTGTAATGGATTCAGATTCTAGGGCTTGTGCCCTCGCCGCTCCCACCCTAGTTCATGCCTCACTCCATTGGCTCGAACCCAGGTCTTCTGTCTTGCTGAGCTCCATGCCTCCTCTCTCTTTCGGATCCGCCTCTTCTCTGACGGAGCTCAGTAGGAGGGGCGCTATTTTCTCAGCGACCTGCTGATCTGCTTCACACCACAGGAAGACAGGAAAATGAGATTTTTCCCTTACAGAATGCATGTTATGTTTACAAAATTTAGGTGTTTAAAATATTTAAAAATTAAAAAAACTTACGGCATACATGAAGAAGAAAAATCACCTGTTTTTCCCAAATTAAAAGTGTTTTTTTTAACTTAACCCCTTTTCATAGCTCTTAAAGTCATGCAATGTCTGAGTTAGGCAGGAGCACGTCATTGTTTCTTATTTTTGATTTTCTTTAAAAAAATAAAAGCATCAGTTGCCCATCGTGCCGTACAGTATTACAGTATGTTACAATTTTTTACGTTTTCGAGAGACGTCAGAACACTTCCACTAATGCAAAAACATTAGCACAGAACATCTTTCTTCCTGTCAAAAGAATTTCATATGTAGTTTATTGTTATCTGAGTAAAAACAAAATACAGAAAGTTTCTCAAATTAAACACAAACAGAGATTGTGTTATTCTGCTTTATATACTGTAGTCAGGTGTTTTGCATACGTGCAGTAGCTTTTGAATAGTAATTCTTGTGTTATGGACTCGCTACACCTGGGATCCACTTTATTCAAACAAAGGTTTCCAAAAATGCAACAAGGTACCAGATATTGTAAAAGTTGTGAAAATGTTCACAAATCACAATCTTTAAAATGCCTATAGTTTGAAGGCTTTGTGTCATTTGTTTGCAGTTATTGAAGCATCGTGTCTCATAAATAGGCATTTAAATAAGAAAGCGAGGTCATGAAAACTGGAGAAAACAAATGACCCTGAAAAAAATACAAGAGGTTTGAAATTATTCTTTATTATTAATAATAAATTAATATTGTTAATAACGATCAGATACGTTATTATAGTTCAGTTTCAGTGGTCTTTTTAATCCCACTTTATTATTCTTGATTATAATTATAATACATATAATTTCATTTTAATACTTGTTGTAAAGGCTTGTTTTAAATTCCCCCACTGGAAGAATAAAGTATTTTGAATTGAACTGAATTAAACCAGTTGAACTGTTTTTTTTTTATTAATATCATTTAACATTGAACACTTTGTGAGTCAGTATAGTGTACTTACTATTTAGGATTTTATTTATTAAAAGGGTGTTTGTTGGTTTGTTGGTTGGTTGGTTGGTTGGTTTGTTTGTTTGTTTGTTTAAAGAAAAACTTGTACCCTAAGCAAGAATCAAACACAGACTTCTGGGGGGAGAGGAGCTCTCCAAACCCATTTTTCCAACACACCACTCGGAAAGACAGCTAAAACAGACAGGTCAGAATGTTTCATCTTTTACTAATTCTTGTGTTATGGACTCGCTACACCTGGGATCCACTTTATTCAAACAAAGGTTTCCAAAAATGCAACAAGGTACCAGATATTGTAAAAGTTGTGAAAATGTTCACAAATCACGATCTTTAAAATGCCTATAGTTTGAAGGCTTTGTGTCATTTGTTTGCAGTTATTGAAGCATCGTGTCTCATAAATAGGCATTTAAATAAGAAAGCGAGGTCATGAAAACTGGAGAAAACAAATGACCCTGAAAAAAATACAAGAGGTTTGAAATTATTCTTTATTATTAATAATAAATTAATATTGTTATATATTATTATATTTATTGTTACGATCAGATACGTTATTATAGTTCAGTTTCAGTGGTCTTTTTAATCCCACTTTATTATACTTGATCATAATTATAATACATATAATTTCATTTTAATACTTGTTGTAAAGGCTTGTTTTAAATTCCCCCACTGGAAGAATAAAGTATTTTGAATTGAACTGAATTAAACCAGTTGAACTGTTTTTTTTTTTTATTAATATCATTTAACATTGAACACTTTGTGAGTCAGTATAGTGTACATACTATTTAGGATTTTATTTATTAAAAGGGTGTTTGTTTGTTTGTTTGTTTGTTTGTTTGTTTGTTTGTTTGTTAAAAGAAAAACTTGTACCCTAAGCAAGATAAAAACACAGACTTCTGGGGCGAGAGGAGCTCTCCAAACCCATTGGTCCAACACACCACTCGGAAAGACAGCTAAAACAGACAGGTCAGAATGTTTCCAAAGTAATCACAAGTCAATAAGCTGATGCAGATTTTTACAAATAATGTGGAATACAGTAATACCACCAGATACATTCTGTAAATATATTGTATTTAGATCCTTACATTCATATTGTTATTAATGTATTTAGTTGTGTGATTCCATTTTATATTGAGCAGATTCTAAAAAGTACATGTTTTTATTGAAATAACAACAGCAAGTATTCAGGTTAAAACATTATAGCTTTTTATAAAGTATACAAACTTAATATACTGTAGTCAGAATGAGCATGTCAGAACCTTTCCAAAATAACCACAGTAAGTGACCGAATTAAAGAGTTTGATGCATAAAACGTTGATGAAGAAAGTGCAATACTGTTGTAAATTTCTTTAATTTAAGCTACCACTGTCAGTCAAGTACAGTATATATACTACGGTATATTATATAATTTTGTTTTATGTACATGATATTCAGAGATGTTATGCTCCTGTTATTTTTATGCTCAGCTGCAAAAATGTCCCTTCAGTTGTAAAATTCCTTATTAATATTCCATATCAAGAAGATTTAAACATGCACCGTTGAGAGATTTAAAGAAACAATCATTTTCACTAGTATCTAACGTACCACAAGTGCCACCTGTCGATCATATTGGGCCAGTGAATCACATGCCGCAATAAAGAGCAGCCCCTCTAATACATTCTGAATGGCTACATCTGTAGTTAGTTGAATTCTTGAAATTTCTAATGTAAACATTGAACAGATACTCATCCAATGCAACATTCTGGCTCGGCCATTCCGTGGAGAGTTTGAAAAGTCCCACAAAGAGGAAACATAGTGTTGCTGTTCTTACTTCTTCATCCCAAATGGACCATTATAAGCAAACAGATACAGTATGCTGTTTTTTTGTGTGCAGATATATATTTTTCTTTACCTTCCTTTTCGGACTGCTCATATACATCTCCTGATGCTCTCCGTAGTCCATAGTGGCAACGACTGCTGCTGTTGGCCAGGCATTGATGTCAACAGCTTTCATCAGACATTTCAGCCCTTTATCCAGCTATCTGAGCTGGTACCTGCAGAAACCTGGTCAGGCTCCACAGCTCCTGGTTTATCATGGAACAACCCATCAGTCTGGGGTTCCTGATCGATTCGCTGGCATTGGGTCTGGAACAGCCTTTCCACTGACATTCACTGTAGTCCAGGCTGAAGATGCAGGAGATTATTACTGTCAGCAGAGATATACCTGTAGCTACCCTTTCACAGTAATACACGTCTGTACAATAATCTCTACAGGAGCTCAGCAGGATCCACAGAGGTCTGAGACTGAGAACAGGTGCTGAGCTGCAACAATTGAACTGAACAGAGATGGGTTTGTATATCATTTATATACTGTATGGATTGTGTAATAAACACACGGAAGAAATGTGTAGATACTCTTATGTTATTAAACCTAAAAGGCTATGACATTTTTGAGTTTATTTATAAATGTTGTGTTATGAAGACAAAGGAAAAATGTGTACATTTATGTAAGTATTAAACTTAACAGGCTATGAAACAGAAAATTACAAATACAGTTTATTAACATTGTAACTAAAAAAATACAATTAGATAAAATATATAATTGTTATCATAACTAAATTTCCATTTTTTTTTCTATATTGTGATATTTATTCATTATTATTATTTCAAATATAATACAATCCACTAAAGATCTAAAGACTGCTTCTGCTTCTGTTAATGCAGAAGGATTGGTATCTAAATGTCATTTTTGTCATGGTGAGACACCGGGGATCTGGATGTTGTTCAGATATGTTGATTATCAAATAGAACAACAACAAAAGCTGCAGTTATGAATATTGACCACAAGAGGGAGACAGAACAGGTCATCACTGTCTCCACTGTAATATAACAACATGATTAAGTCAATAAAACAGACTTTATTTCCCCAAAACAGTCTCCCAAGGAGAATCTTCTGAAGAATTCATTACAATAAATATTTTTACTTTATACATTTGGAGAAGTGATTCAGACATGTTTACAGAAGGTACAGTAAATATGTTAAGTAAGTTCAAAAACGTGCTGTCAATTCGTATATTTTGAACAACAGTCCACATAAAATGAAAGGACATTATGCAGGTGATGTCTCAGTCTGTTCCCCATAAAACCTATTGTGCACATTTTTCAGTGGGGACACAAATAATTTTACAGTGCTTCCGTCTGCCTGCAAAGACCCAAATATCTACTGTACACCAGGTCTCTAGTCTCTATTACTACTAGAGTACTAACATAGTACTTACATAGTGCCTTTCTAAACACCCCATTCCACAGGAAATGGGGACTCTTCTCCACCACCAGCAGTGTGTAGCCCCAAATGAATGATGTGGCAGTACGCTCACCACACACCAACTCTCAGTGGGGAGGAGAGCAGAGTGAGGGAGCCAGTTCATAGAGGGGGGTTATTAGGAAGCCATGATTGGTAAAGGCCAGGGGGACATTTGGCCAGGACACTGGGGTAACACCTCTACTACTTTTGAGTAATGCCCTGAGATTTTTAATGACCACAGAGGGTCAGGATCTTTTTTATATCTTTTTTTTATATCAGTTTTACATCTCATCCAAAGGACGGGACCTTTTTTACAGTATAGTGTCCCCATCAAATACTGAAGCATTAGGACCCACACAAAGCACGGCGTCCCCTACTGGTCCCACTTACACCTCTTCCAGCAGCACCTTAGCTTTCCAGAAGGTCTTAACAGCCAGTCAAATTCTGACAAAGGAAGAGGTAAAGGCTCATTCCATACCTGAAGGTAAGGAAAAGAGGCACAACATTTCGGCCATGGAGCCATCTTCAGGTGAGAAGAAGAACTGTATTGGTCTTGAAGAGCTACTGTATTGTTGGGGTTAGTTTTTCCACAACATGCTGGCAATTGTGATGCATTTGCTGGATAAATGTAGTCATAATCAAAATTGTAACATTTCATTGTGACTCAACCCTAGTTGAAAATAAATCTGAAAAATTTAACACTGTTAAAAACACTATCCTTAATCTTCCGGCTGAGCTCTCGGTAACTTCTAGGTGCTGTCAGTGTACAATGTAATAGGCTATCCATAAACTCAAATGATCATTGGTACTGTATGTCATTATGAGATAATTGACTATCTTATAATAATGAGATACTTTACTGTCTCACAGTTAGAATATAATTATTTTGGAATTACAAAATACTACAGTATATGATTTTTTTTCCTTTATGTGAGCAATGTGCTATCAAAGTCTTTAAGCAGAAATAGTGGGGCAGCTGCCAATCAACACAGATTGAAAGACACACTATTGACCCAGATGCCTCTCAGTTTCCACACAGTAAAAGCTGGTTTGTTGAAGTGTGTGGTGGTGCTGAGTCAGTGCAGAAGAGGAAACAAAGGAGAGACAGAGCTAAACCACACCTGCAAACCTGGAAAACCACACACTGTAGTTCTCAAACAAACTTGAAACATCTTTGTATTCTAAAATTGATTACTGTAAACCTTACTTACTGTCTGTACCTACTTACTGTACCTAAATCCCAGATTGTTGTTATTATCATTCTTGTGCCTGCAGGGTATGATGTTCTGGACCATGAAAGTTTCTATGTGTGCTCGTAGAAAATAAACCTGTCCAGTTCATGTCAGCAACTGTGTCGTGTCTTCGCCTACAGAACATTAGGTGATGAGGATGGCTGTATAGGGATTCAAGGAGTCACAGCACAGTTCAGAGAAGGATTGAGATTAGTTTAACGGGTGACGAAAAAAGACATTTCCCCCACAGAATCCTGGATTCCAGAAGTGTTTTATAGCCTGCATTTAGCCATGGTCACCCTGTGTTATTACCATGAATGTGTCTTTATGAAACAAGCAGAGTTACGAGTCATAATGAAATAATACAAAATATTTCCACTAAGGGCACCAGTCTCCTTATACCTGCCCTGCAGATACCTGAAACACTACGCAACACCTGCAACCTTCAAACATAACAATTCCTGAAGCACTGCATCCCTGTGCTCCAGAAGCATGCTGGGATCGTTTGTAAATCCTGGCTCAGCAGCTCCACTGACAGCAGGAACTTGGTTTTCCTTGGAGATCGTCCACTGCTATAGTGACCTTGCCCAGCTGTGCTCAGCTTCCAGACTGTCGTTTGTGTATAATATAAACAAACACCACATAAATAATCTTCTTACTTAATTAGTGTGGACTGTAGTTCAGGACAGCATTTTTTAACTTTCTGTCTGTTAGAGGGGTAGTGTAAAAATATCAATTACTCTCAAAAATGGAAATAGATAGATAGAAACTTTATTGATCCCGTGAGGGAAATTGCAGTGCAACAGCAGCTTAACGCAGACAACACAGCCACAGTGTAACGAATGATACAATAATAATAATAAAACCATACATACATACAATACAATCAGTACAGTAAGGGGTGCACTAAAAGAGTTACTCACAGTCCAGTACACACAAAGAACAAACTAGAACAGAACAGTATGCAGAAAAATCGTATTGCACATATAAATATAAATATAAATATAAATATATTGCATGGGTCCCTCGCATATATTGCACAAAAAACAGTTGTAAATGGAAAAAGAAAAGGAACAGATGTAGCAGTAGATGTGTAGATGTGTTCAGTCTAGAAACAGGTCACTGTCAATGTTGCTTCTGCCCAGACGCAAGGTGGAGGCGTTGTACAGCCTTATGGCACAAGGCAAGAAGACCTCTTGTAGCGCTCCCTGTTGCACTGTGGATGAATCATTCTATTGCTGAACGTGCTCTTCATTTCTACAAGCCCGTCACAGAGGGGATAAGAGATGTTGTCAATGATGGCCTCTAGTTTGGACACCATTCTCCTCTCAGCCACTATCTCCAAGGGGTCCAGGTCAGACAGAGCTGCCTTGCATGAGCATTTGTGAAACACTACAGAATTGAAACAGATGTAAGCTCACTGCCATTTAACAATTTCCAGGCAGCACTAAAAGAAATAAAGCCAAGCATTTGTAGCTTTTTAGATTAGTCCTGACATTTTTTGTTTCTTTTTTCACTCACACGAAACACAGTCACTTGCACTATTTTGATGCAAAAATAAGTTTGTTTTGAAATCTGTTGATTAAAATGATAATCAAATCTACAGCAACAGACCCCACTAAAACGCACGCAGAATATCAAAAATCCATGTTACAAAGGGTGAGAAGAGATACAGTACAGAGCAGAACTGTTTAATTATAATTAGACTCTGTGGTTTTGTTTGGATGTGTTTACTGTACCAGGTGCCAGCAATTGCTTATTGTTTCTATTTTCACACAAAAAGGGGCAGGGAATTAGAACTGTTAGACAACCTTTTAAACTGCTTCTAATGCAGATAGATTGAACGCTGGATGTGTGTTTCTTTCTGCACAGGATGCCGTTGAAGGATAAAACCCTGCTTGCCCTGAGCCTGTGTAGAGCATGCAGGCAAGCCAGCCAGGAGCCCAGTGCTGTCACTGCCCAGCTAGTGAGGACTCTGCTCATGTCTGGTTTCCACAGCACTGCTGCTGGTGTTCAAGCCCTCAGGATATATTCACAAGCCATCAGGCTCTGAAGACCATCAGCAGCGAAAACACGTTTTTTTTACGTTTTTTTACGTTTTGTGTGAAACGTAAAAGTGCAGAAGAAAAATAAAGAAAGGAGGCTGATGAGCCAACGCAGGATGAATAGTTTACAAAATGAAAAGAATACATAAAGAAGAGAGACAAAAACGAACAAGACACAAAGGGGAAAATGGAAAATGAGAACCGCGTCTCGTAGTACAGGGAAGCAGGAAAAACAAGGTTTTGTTTAGAGAGCTGCGACCGCTCGCATGGAGATTGGAGCTCTAATGACAGAGCAACGATAGTGCAATTCAAAGAAACTAAACAGGGCATCTAATTAACAAGATGATGAAAAAGGTTTGGTTTAATTGAAGGGCATCCTGATCGAGTTGTAGCGACGGGTATGGGGCCTGGGGCGGATGCTGCCGTTGCCAGGGGCAACAGGAGGACGCAAATTGCGCCCTGCTGGGTGTGACAATGTGTGAACCAGTGCAGTGACGGTTCAGGAGTTTGTGTGCTATTAAACTGTTTGATAATAAGCACTACCAGAAAGATGGTGTTAATGAATGAAACATGTTAGTAACAGCTAAGGGACATGAAACAGTATTTTGCTCCCTTAAACATTGAAAATATTTTAGAACTTATCTCCTTCCCACCAGCAGTTCTTCATTGCAAAGTACTGAGGCAGGCTAAACCGATGGTGTACTATATAAATTACCAGTTGCGTTCTGTGAATTTCTATGATATTAATCACAACACACTTAGATCTAAAAAGTGTTTTATTTAGAGCCAGAATAACATACTTTAGCTGTCAGATTTCCTGCTTAATATGTAGATTTGCGCGATAATGGATATTTGCACATGTTGCAATTCTACCAAAACAGAAACATGCATGTTTTAAAAGGTTTAGAAATGTATTTATATGAAGGAATGGGGGGAAAATGCCAAACAGGGCAATAGGCAAAGTTATAAAATGTAATACAATCTCTCCATTAAGTGCATGATCAAGGTTGCTGAGCATATGACATCACAGAAGCCCAGATTATGATGTTGCTATGATGTCACTAATGGAATTTTGAAGTCACCAGACAAGCAGATTTGCTTCTCAGTCTGAAGCCAGAGTTGCAATGGGAAATATACTGAGCTGTTTCCAGTGTGTGTCCTTTCATTGTACACTATGGGACTGTCAGAGAAACACAGAAGAGAAAGCTGATGAATGCTGAGTTGATAACAGAAGAGGAAGGAGCAAGAACTTCTATCAACCAAAACTCAGAGACAAGAGAAGCAAAGCTTTCAGTGCCAGCAAGAGAGAACACAGACCCTACAGTGTCTCGGACAGAACTACAGAACAGGCCTGGGCCACTTAGGAATCTGGACTAGAGAGCAACTCCATCCCCACTGAGCTCACACAGCACAGAGACGGAGAGGAGAAAACTCCAACAGAAGATAATCGATAATCACCAAAAACACTAACAAGCAGTTAGTGGCCAACACTGACAATAACTTCAAAGGAGAAGAAAGAATGAAGGAGTTGGAGGACAGGGATGAGGAAAGGACTCCTAAAGAAAATAAGGACATGGGAAACAAGGAGAAAGAGGGAGAACCTACAGATAACAATGAAACACCAAAGGACGAAAATAAGCAACATGGTGCCAGGGGTGAGGATGAGATTGAAAAAACAAAGAAAGAGCCAGCAGACAAAATGTTGTTTGCAACACAATTGACAAAGGTGAGGAGATACAGGAGATGTAGAGCAGGGCACAAAAAGAGGAAAAATACATTGGTGCCATTTTCCTGGGAGAAGAAGCTTCCTGTGGAGCAGACACAGAGAGAAGCACACCCAGCCCCTCTGAAGCCCCTGCTGCGCAGCTGCATTTTCAGCCCCCTGTAGACACACACAGCTCTGCAGCCAACACAGAGACCCCAGCTGAACTGAGAGGACAGGAGGCCACACTGAGGGAGACCCCTGCGTGCCCCTGCACAGCCCTGGGACACGAAGGGCTAAAAGCTATAAAAGCACAAAAGAGACTTGAGCCAGAGAACGAAGAGGGAAACATGAAAGATGAACTGAAGACAAAGGAAAAAGAGGTGGGTCCCATGCTTAACACTGAAACACTGAAAGAAAATAAACAACATGGTGAAAATGGTACCAGTGGAGAGGATGAGAGAGAACAAAATAAGGAATTAGCCAGCAGAAAGAAATGCTGATGGCCTGGAGAGATTACTTATCTGATTATAAGGTTACTATAGAGTCTGCTAGATCCACCTACTTCTCTCACATCATTGAAAATCACCAAAACAATCCCAGACATCTTTTCTCCACCATCAACAGACTGCTCAAGCCAAACTGCCCCACCACATTACCTGCCTCATCACAACTTTGCAACACATTCTTAGATTTCTTTAGTTCTAAGATTGACAACATCCGGCATCACATTCTCTCCACTACGGATATAATTTCCACACCTCCTCCCTCCTCATCCAACTTCTCTGGTTCCCGTCTCTCCAGCTTCTCTCTTCTTGACTCAGCATCCCTAAACAAACTAGTTACGCGCATGAAACCCACCACATCTATTTTAGATCCCATTCCCACCACTTTATTCCAGTCCTGTTTCTCTTCTCTCTGTCCCATTGTCCTCAATATAATACATGAATCCTTGAGCACCGGCATTGTACCAACGGTCCTCAAAACTGCTGCTATTACCCCAGTGCCAAAGAAGCCTAACATGGCTCTCGACAATCTTAACAACTTTCGCCCCATCTCCAACTTACCCTTTCTCTCTTAAATTCTAGAACGTGCTGTCACACTTCAGTTACATAACCACCTCATGACAAACAACCTTTTCGAACCCCTCCAATCTGGCTTCCGTCAACTTCACAGCACAGAAACCGCCCTAGTCAAAGTCACCAACGATCTCCTAATAGCTTCTGATTCTGGTTCTCTTTCCATACTCATCCTTCTTGATCTCAGTGCTGCCTTTGACACTGTTGACCATAACATCTTGCTTTCTCGTCTCGAGACTGTGTTTGGAGTCTCTGACACTGCCCTCAAATGGTTTAAGTCTTACCTCACTGATCGCTGTCACTTTGTCTCTCTCAATGGGTACAGGTCTGAAATTGGTCTTGTCAAGTCTGGTGTCCCTCAGGGCTCAATACTGGGCCCCTTGCTCTTCAGCATTTACATGTTCCCACTTGGTCAGCTTTTAAGATCACATGGCCTCAGCTTTCATTTTTACGCTGACGATACTCAAATATACATCCATACCAAACCCGACACTGATGTGGCTGTCTCTATTCTATCTAATTGCATCTCTGACATAAAAATTTGGATGACTCAAAACTTCCTTCATCTTAACTGTGACAAGACTGAAGTCATGCTTATTGGTACCCCCCATCAACTTCGCAAAGCCAGTCCTGTAACCCTGTCTGTAGATGGCTCTGTACTTGAGCTCCAATCAAAATTGAAAAACCTTGGGGTTATATTCGATTCTGGCTTAACATTCGACCCACATGTACAGCATACTGTCAAAACATCTTTTTTTCACCTTAGAAATATCGCAAGACTACGCCCTATGCTATCATTAACTGTGGCTGAAAAGCTGATCAACATATTTGTATTCTCTCGAATTGACTACTGCAATGCTCTGCTCCCTGGGGTATCTAAATCTACTCTGAACAAGCTGCAGTATGTCCAAAATTCAGCAGCCAGAATCCTGACCAGATCTAGTGCAAGTGTTCACATTACTCCTATCCTGGAGTCCTTGCACTGGCTTCCGGTCAAATTCCGCGTAGACTTTAAAATCCTCATGCTCACCTACAAGGCTTTACATGGCTTGGCACCTCAATACCTGTCTGAACTTTTATCGCCCTACTCCCCACCTCGCAACCTCCGCTCTTCAAATTCTGCCCTCCCTACTGTCCCCCAAGCCCGTCTACATTGTATGGGCGACAGGGCCTTCTCCTGCTATGCCCCCAAGCTCTGGAACTCCTTGCCCAAGGATATTAGAGAGTCACCTTCTCTAAACTCCTTCAAATCCAGACTCAAAACCCTCCTTTTCAGAAAAGCCTTTACTTAACTGGTTCCATTCTTCACCCCTCTGCTCTTCTTAATACCATCTTCCACGGTCTCCTCTATTGTTATTGTTGTATTGCTGTAATTATAATTGTGTCCTGTCTTGTGAAATTTTTCTTATTTATTGTTGTAGTCTTCTTATTTATTGTTATTGTCATCCTGTAAAGCGCTTTGAGAAGCCACCTTTAAAGGCGCTATATAAAATAAAGTTTATTATTATTATTATTATAAATTATGACAAAGGTAAGAGCAGAGTGTCAGAAGATAGCGAGGAAGTGACACCACACAGCACTGAACCCCTGCTGTTGCCCGAATCACAGAAACAGAGATCACTCTGCTCTACTGGAGCTTCACAGAGCCCTGTTCCTGCCACACTGCTCCTTCACCAACAGGAGAATGATATGGAGAGACAGACGACAGGAACAGAGTAGCAGGAAGTTAGAAATGAGTCTGAATGTATTGACAGTAGCCAGGAGAAATAAGCAAAAGATGCAGGACAAATATGTGCTACAGCAAACACACTCAGAGAAGAAGATACAGTATGACAAAGGATGGGATGGGAAGACTAATGTAGAGCAAACATAAATTCAGCAGTGTGCAGACCAGACACAGGAAGAAGGATTCCAAGTCCCTGTGAAGCCACTGCTGTTCCGCAGCAGGACAAAGGGAAAAAGAAAGAGATGGCAGCAAAGGCAGGAGGGAGAAATATCAGTGATGACTCAGTATCCCCACAGACCTCCAAGGTGAGGTCAAGTACCCCAGACAGAGGCAGATAGAGTCCTTCACTTTCCTCTGAGCCCCAGACATAACAGAGGGGAAGGAGCACTCAAAGCACGAAGAAAAAGAGAGATTTAGTGGCAGAAATGCCAGCAGCTCTCCCACCTGACAAAACACCTGACGATGTGGAACAAGATGGCGGGTCAAACGTACTCAAGTTGAGCTGCTCCTGCTTCCCCAGAGCCCAGCCAGCACCGCAGGGGAAGGATCTGGAGCAGAAAAAAAAGAGAAACTTGGTGAAAGTAGGGGCTGCACCTCCCCCATCACAGGGAACACCAAATAATTCCTGCACCATGGAGACGCAGTTCAATTACCCTGCTGAGACAGAGGGATAAAGGAAAAGAGGGAGAAACAAAACTGACAAGGAGGAGAAAGTGTTGCAGAAAAAAATGAGCAGAGCAGCTACGTTACGTTGACACCTGAGTTCATCATACTGACAACAGGCTTCCACACTGGGGCTGGAGAGGTCCTCTGATCTCACAGCCTGGGCTAGGGAGCAGGGGAGCTGGGGAGCATGTGTCTTCGTCCCCAGAAAGCCACTCCAATGCAGCTCACAGGGGGATATTGACAAACAGGAGCGCGGAGACTTTCAGGAAGCAAGAGGTCACATCTCTTGTGAGGCAACAGTCTTCAACTCAGGGGCAGCAGCAAAGTTCAGAGTGGGTCCCCACTGGTGGGTTCATTCCAACATTTGTTTTCTGGAACAGTCAGATGAGGGGCAGAGGGCGGAGATGGTCCTCCTGCCCTGTCTAGGTCACACCCTGCTCCCAGGCTCTCCCTTCCACCCACACAGACAGGGAAACAGAACACAGGCAGTCAGGGAGTGACCACGGACCATGGCCCACGAGACCAGCAGACAGGAGATCTAGTGCAGGATCAGTAGGTGTGCAAGTAGGAAACAGTGGAACTCAATACATCCATAACCAGACAGGCGAAGCCATGACCCGTCAAGGCATTAAACAGCAGAGCGCAGAAGCCTACCTGACCTCCTGTGATGCACTGAAACGACAGTCTGGCCCCGGTGGGAAGAAAACTCACGAGTGAAACTCCCGCCCAAATTGCAACGGGGGGGACTCATTGAAATGTTAACTTTCAAATTATTTTAGAGGTGGTAGATACTGATCTAAACTATGAAGAAACACATACAGTTACAAGGTAAACAGAAAATGCAACCCTAGTGTAGATTCTTTAGGAGAGAATAAAATCTTACTGATCCTAAACTTCAAGGTGCCAGAAATATAGATATTAATGACATTTAATACATGGCATTTTTTAAAAGGATTCTGATTTTTCCTATTCAACCAATGCAATCTGTATCCTACGGATCATAAACTTCAATTTTATTTATGTCAGTCAACATTATCTTGTCATGTCGCTATAGCTACACAGGTATAGTACACTGTGCAATTGATTATCTTTATAATTAGTTAGTGCAATGATTTTGTATTAAACATTGTATAGATGAAAATAAAACAGCTTCATTACTTTAAACATACACTATACTCTGCCTTCCATACAGTGTGAATTCATTTATGGTCTCATCTGATGTATTTTTGCATTGGAAGAGAATTCAGGTAAAGTGTGCTTTGTTCTGAAGCAGCCTACAGGATACCGTACACAGTATCTCCTGTTGAGTCCTGTGTTTCTCCAGCACACAATGGAGTGCTTCCCGGTGTACCCAGCTCAGGAGAACAGCCTATGACATCATTTATGGAGACATCAGTTCAGGCAGCGTCACCCAATCATGGCACGGGTATATCCAATATTTCCATCCACGTGGATGAATTTGTTTGGCCCTCACTGATATTGTGTTTTAATGTCCTGCCTTGCTTAAATTTCTCTTCTACTTTATTTTCATAAGTCATTTTTGCTTGCAGTTATATCACCCTGCAGCTCTCAACTGGCTACCCACTGAAGCTCAGCAGGTTTGAGCCTGGTCAGTACCTGGTGAGTAGTACCAGTACCAGTATGTGTGGATTTACAGTTTAAAGCAGTGGAACTGATTGCACTTATAGCTGTTCATAACGGAACCATCATTACTTTTATCTCTAAATCCCACACAACTGATCCTAATGCTTATCATGATTCTGTTCATATTTGCTAAAAATTGCAAGATTTCATTTTGACTAAACCCCAGTCAAAAGTAGATCTATACAAATTCTGCAGCGTTGGATATTGAGACCATCATTAAACCAGCCAAGCTCACTGTAGCTTCTAAATGTGTTTAGCGAACAACATAACAGGTTGTACATACACTGACGTAAGCATTGCTATTTCGTAAGTACGAGAACAGTATCTTGTAATTACAAGATAACAAATTATCTCATAATTACGAAATACTGGATGATGATAAAGGGAAAGAGAAGGAGGGATATTAGATGGCTGTTATGCGCAAATGAAGCAGGTAGGGCCTTGCCTTGCAATCTCTAGGAAACCATTATAGGCATGGTGAATCGGAGATTCTCAAAACTTACCTTATATGATTGGAAATGAATACGTGATCGGATCAACGGAATGCTGAGAAGAAAGAAGTGCTCTTTTCCTCTGGTTTAACAGTCTGTGCAGCAACAAAACAATCCATTTAAACAAGAGAGTGTGGTGTTTCATTTTGTCCATGAATAAATAAAGTATTTTTGTGTTGAATTAAGTGTCCTTCTTTCAGTTGGGTAAGCTTGATTAGCATGAAACAGCACGTGGTCATTGTTATGATTTCTCTGTTTTTATCAAAACCCTCAACTCATTCACTTGTGGTTATTTTGGAAACATTTGGACATGTTTCTATTAACTACATTCCTGTCGATATTGTAGCAATAGACAGAATGAAACACTTGGAGTTTGTAATGTAGGGCGCTCTGAATGAGTTAAAGATTGATGCAGGAGAAATAAATGATTTCCCTCAAGCTATACTGTAGTGGCAGTACAGTAGCAGTTTGAAATTATTCATTGTAGTTAATAAATCATTTAGCTTTGTACATATTGTGATATTAAGAAATATCAACAAATTCAGTATAGTGTCCATAATATTTGCTATTTTAGTTTTTCAAAGAAAACATCCCGACAGCTGGGTTTGAACCCCAGACCTCTCACATGCAAGGCACATGGCTAAACCCCAGACCTACACACTGCTTAACAACTTAAGCATGATGCAGATGTTTACAAAGAAAGTGTACTACCATGATAAATTGAGCTATATTAATATAATTATATTGTTATTAATTTACACGATTCCATATTAAATTCCATATTAATCAAATTCTAAAAAGTATGTGTGTTTTTACTGTTATAACGAGCGCAAATATTAATAGAAAGGTTAAAACATTATAACGTTTTATGAAGGATATAAACTTCTTATAGTCAGAAGGAGTAAAAACGTTTCCAAAATAATCACAATATGTAACCGAATAAAATACTTTGATGCTTAAAATGTTTAGGAAAAAAGTGGATTACTGGTGTGTATTTTTTATTTAAACTACCAATACCAACCATATACAGTTTACATAATATATTTATGTTCCTAAATTAATATTGTTTATGACCTTCAGACATGTTATACTCCTCTTCTTTTTAGGCTCAGCTACTAAAATTTCCCTTTTGTTGTAAAATTCCATATTAATATTCAATATTAAGTGGATTTAAACATGCACAGTAAAGAGATTAAATGAGGCAACCAATTTCACACGTACGATGCCTGTCGGTCATTTTGGCCAGCCAATCACATACTGCGGTATAACGCGCTAAACTGCAGATAATTTCATGCAGTATGGGGTTTTACCGTGCATTTTGAATGGGTGCATCTGTATCTAGTGCTTCTGTTTCTACTAGATTATCTATATAAAACTCCTTTATTATACTGTACATAGATTACAAGACAAGGGTGTTCTCTTTCCCCCTCTTCTTTTTAATCTTAATGACATCCAGGGAGTCAGTCCTAATGGCAAATATAAAAGAATTTGTTTATGAGGACGACAATTTATTGACACTAACAAATCCTAAATCTCGTGAGCTTCTTGTTCCAGATCATCCAAAAAGACCAGATTGGAGCTACTGTAAGTAGAGTACTGAACACAGCTTGCTATTCTCTGTTTTTTAGGGAAGTCTGTTGTCCTGTGTAAAGAATCCTTTGGTTAATAAATGGCCTCTCCTGGCTAGTGAGTGCATTTTTAAAATGGAGAGATTCAGCAGGTTCCCTTCATTTAGTGGCATTTGGGTTTACAGTGAAAGATTTAACCACAGGTCGTATTCTGGTTAGTTTAGAAGACTTATCTTTTATTTTGGGATATTGTAGGCATTATAAAAATTCTTGATAACTTTAGGCCTCTGAGGCACATTATTTGAAAATTTGTACATACAATAGTATAACTTGTGTGAGGTATGTTTATACTGTGTGTGCGTTATTATTAATAAATATTTGTTAATCCCAGTGTGCCTGAATTATTACTCTTTTCACCAAAGCTATCCCAGAGAACAAAGAGCTCATGTGCCACTAACTATACCAACCACTCTGGTGTATTTTTGGCCACAATGTTTTACAAGTCTGGGGATTATGATTATTTATTTCATTTATTGATTAATCTGCTTGGTCATTTCCTGATATTTTGATTTTTTCATTTTCACAACTCCCTATTTGTAACTGTATTAGCCCCTCTCTGTAAGTGCACTGTTCACGTACTGTGATATAATAAAAATGTTTTATAATATATGGTTGATGTCTATTATGCAATAATATATTTAATTTAATGTTTACTTGTACTATTTTTATGTTTCTAGAAGTTCCCCTGATGAAAGACACATTTCTGATTTAAGTGTTATTGTGTTATATAAATGTAAAACATTATTTGTGCAAACTAATGTGCACAAAACCAATGTGATTGCTTTGTTTTATTTATCCCAATAATATCATTATCAGGCTTCTTTGTTCACTGCTACTTTATTAAAAGATTACATTGAGAAAGCATTGTATATGACATTTAAAAATAATAATTTGATAAATGTCAAAATAAGCTTGCAGATACAAAACTAATGCTAATGCTTTGATATTCTTAGACATATTTGCATTTTACTGAGTGTCAAATACTGATAAATGTGAATGTAAAACATACAGTAGAGGCAAATCTATACAGTATGTCAGCCGACATCTCAACATTTCTACCAAATACTGTTTCCAGGGAGAGCAGAGTACAATATAACTTTCATCCACAGTGAGCTTGTAACCAAAAAATACAGTATTTATACACTTTTCATTGGAACAATGATGGTAAAGATTAGGATTAGAGCTCTGTACTGTATAAGAGTTAAACTTTTTTCCCATTGCAACTATAAAGCCACTCACTAGTATTACACAACAACAGTACCTTGTTTTATTTATTTTTTAATTGAGTAAGTCATTAATTTTATGATTTTATGACAAGCCTGTTCATATTAATGATACAATAGTTTCCTGATCCTCTTGAAAAGAAAT
This sequence comes from Lepisosteus oculatus, assembly GCF_040954835.1. NCBI lineage: Eukaryota > Metazoa > Chordata > Actinopteri > Semionotiformes > Lepisosteidae > Lepisosteus > Lepisosteus oculatus. Next base: position 16,959,057 of record NC_090713.1, read on the forward strand.
AGCTTTCAGTTTCTCGTTGTCTTCTCTCAAAGCACTTATGAGTGTTGCAATATCTTCCTGACAGAGAAGATGGTATTTTTCCATGCCCAAGATTTCACACAGTTTCAGAGAGATATCCTGTAGAATGTTAATCACCACATCCAAGATGATGACATACTCAGTCTGTTTCACCAACACCTGTGCTTTCCCTGACAATGTGTTGAGCATCTGTGTGGCATTCCTCAAGTCTTGCTGGACAGTCACCATGTATGAGATCTTAGAGGAAATGTCTTGAATGTCATTCTGAATTTGTCTTAAGCATGCATCAATGTTGTTGAGCTCCTCTCTCTTCTTTTCAACCATTTGCTCATATTCCTCTACTCTACTAAGAGATGTGGTGACATTTTCCTCAGATGTCCTCAAAGCCATTTCAGCAGTGTTGGCAGCCTCTGTGGCATTGTTTAAGTCCGTTTGATAGACACCAATCAGAGTAGCTCCTGAAAAATGAAAAAAGGAAAAAAAAAACAATAGTGTATTATTTTGTGTCCAGGAAAGACAAATATGAATTGATATTTTCATATTTTATTCTCATCCTTGTGTGAAAGCACATTCACCAGAAACCTCTGGGGGAATAACCTGCTTCTTTCAGTCACCTGACCAGTTGCTGGAAGATAATTGGTCAGGAGAAATTTAAAAGTGGGAAGTGGAGGCCCAGAAGGGTAAGTCAATGGAATTATGTCTGCCATCTGGAGAATAGAAGGCCTATTGGCTCCACTCAACATAGAGAAAAGGACTGACTGACCACCGAAGGGAGACTGAGACTGTGTAAATATTGTTTTGAAGCCAGTAAATGGCTTAGCTGCTTGGCTATGATAGTCAGAGACTTTATGCTTCTGACTACACTTTTCGAAGAAGGTTTCGTTTTGGTATTTGGTTGTGGCTGTTTTTTTCTTTATTTCACTGTAGTGTAAATAAAGAACACTAGTATTTTTTAATCTTAATGCTGTAACAAACTTCTGATTTCAAGTAACTTTGGGGTATAATGTGGATATGTAAATATGTTGATTCAGTGGTAGAAGCAATTTTGGCACTTCTTTCTACCAAATGTTATTATTACTGTACACTACATGTCCTCTTTCAGCACTTACCTATTATAGTCCCAATAATAGGAATAAACATCAGTCCAATTCCAGTGTTTCTAATAGCTTCATCATGCTGCATTCTGGCTTTAATATCATTTACAATCTGCTGTTTGGACTGAAGATTACTTTTTGCTGACTGCAGTTCATTTCTGTGTCTCTCCAATATTTCAGTGTTGGCTGTGAGCTGGTCTTTCAGGTTGGCCAATTCTGTTTTCTTGCTACCATGTTCTTGTTGCAGCCTGCCCTTCTCCATTGTCAGCTCCTCACAGTGCTTGTCCACCTTTTCCACTTTGCATGTTGCAGCTTTATCTGATCGTTCCAGCCATTCCTTTGCTGCCAGAATCAGTTTCCTAATATCTGCATGTTCCTGCTCCATGTGATTTCTGTCCACAACCAGGAGAATCGCAAAGAGATTCTGCAGTGAGAGGACACCTTCCTTCATGGATGATATAACAGCCTCAACAAATTCCTCCAAGTCTTCATTACAGATGACAGCGAGTGTCTCTACAGTTGACACTGACATGATTTCTCTACAGAAGAGAAGATTCAAGTATTAGAGTTCAATAAAACAGCTATTACTACAGATTTAAGTTCAATATTGTGAAACATGCAGATGCAGCCATTATAAATGAATGGTACAACCCCGTGTCGCGCGAAATTATCTACAGTTCACCATGTTGTACCACAGTACGTGATTGACTAGCCAAAATGACCGACAGGGGTCTCATGATGTATTGGTAGTTAGTGAAACAATATAATCATTTAATCTCTTTACTGTGCATGTTTTAATCCACTTAATATTGAATATTAATATGGAATTTTATAACTAAAGGGAAATGTATGTAGCTGAGCACAAACAAAAGAGGAGCACAACATGTTTGAAGGTCATTTTCCCATAATTTAGGAACATAAACATCATGTAAACTGTATATGGCTGGTATTGGTAGTTTAAATAAAAAAAAAATATACAACCGTATTCACTTTCTTCCTAAACATTTTAAAGTCTTTCATTTGGTTACATGCTGTGGTTAGTTTGCAAAAGTTTTTATGTGATCCTGACTATATTAAGTTTATATCATTCATAAAAAGTTATAATGTTTTAACCTCTTCTATGGATATTTGCGCTCGTTATCATAGTAAAAAAACGCATACTTTTTAGACTTTGATTAATACTTTGATTAACATGGAATCGTGTATCTAAAGAATTTAATAACAGTATTAATTTAAGGATCTAAATCTATTTATCTTTATAGCTGGTAGTATTACTGTAATCCACTTTCTTTGTAAACATGTTTTATTTTTAATTTGACTCATTCACGCATGTTAAAGTATTATGTACACTATATTAACATTTTTTGTATATATATTATAACATATTCACTGTTAAGTTATATTAATAATGAAATAAAAAATGTGAATACTGTTAACTCTTCAACCGGTTGCTACTCAGCAAGTTAAAAGACAAACGATTCCAATTACTGTATTTACAAACTGAAACACACAAAGATTGCTATTTACAGATTACAGATCGAATTCATACTGGAATCTTAATATTATAGTTTTGAGCATGTTTAAATATAGTATTTGCATGTATTGTATGTTTTTACTTCTGTTACCAGTTAATGTTATCATCTATTAATGAATGTGATATTTTTTCTTCTTTCCTTGCCTTATTTTTAGATACTATCTTAATATGTCAGTTTTCAATTACTTTTTATTGAGACAAACTATTGATTTGCTCCATCAGGTATCTTAAGAAGTGTACAGTATATTTATTTAAATATTGCAAATTGCCTCTTCAGATTAATTACACCCATACCTCTTTTTACGAATGTCATCTAGATTTCATATCACACATGGCTTGTACTACTCCATAGACTCTCTGCTAGCTCTCACCCATACTAGTTAGTGGAATATGAGGTGTACACTCGATATGAAATGAGTTGCATGACACCTTTCTCTTTACTCTCTACATTTACTGGAGCTTCCTAAAATTTCCTTTGTATTGCTTCTTCATAGTTTGAAGTCAGCTTTCATTATTTCAAATTTGGGCAACAATTCATGTTTCAAAGCATTGAATTTTCATAAAAAGAACATTTGTAACAATAGGTATAGGTCTATTAAACTTATGATTCGTGTAAGGTAGGGGTGTCAGCTAACTGCCGCAACTTTTTGTGCACAACTTACTGAAGTTTAATTTTTATACTTTTCACACTGTTAGTGGAGTGAAATACTGTAGATGTTAACTTGGTTGGTTTATGATACAGTACATGCTGCTTGCAGGCTGTGAAGCCTAACTATAGGTAACTATAAAAATCAAGGAAACAACAACATGAAGTGTATTAATAAGGTGTAGGGCCACAATGTGACACCAGAACAGCTTCAATGCGCCTTGACATACATTCTACAAAGATCTAGAACTCCACTGGAGGGATGTGACAGTTATTCAGCATGATTTTGTAATTATTGTAATTATTGGCATTTATCTTGTCCTCTTGTACCCTGGGGGGATTGAGTGGCCCTTAACCATGTCTGGAAAAAGCACCCCACACAATACCAGAGCCACCAGAATCCTTTACCATGGAAAACAAGCACTTAGGCCTGTTGACTACTTTTGGAGTAATCTTTTAAGTAATTCATTGTTTATCCTTTAAGATTTATTTTTAGATTTAAGAATTATTGTTAGGTGTAGATAAACACTTCATATCCCTGACATAATTAAATAATACAAGATTGTTCACAGATTGCAACATATAAAAAAAACTTTTACTGCTTATTTTCCAACATGCATCATTGCATTAACTTTCACTATTTGTTTTTGTATTGCAGCTGCAACTGCAGCTGCAACTGTATTTTTATTTGTTGTCCAGAGGGAACAGAAGGAATCTCTGCATGGGCTTCTGTGTTCGGTGGGCACTGTGTGAGCACAGTCTGCCTCTTGGCCCCCCTTTCCTTCTGTACAGAAGGCTTAGGAGCCTTGACCTGTTTCCACACTTTGCCTTTCTGGTGATCCACCAAAGGTTCCTCTCTGAGTCGCATGCCCTTTTCTTTTTCTACCCGTTTGAGCTTGCCGTGTGACATCAAACACCTTTCAACCTCTCCCATGGCAGCCTTGAGGTAAAAGCTTCCTGCTTTTCCTCTCTGTTTTACTGCCTGCTCTGTGACTTCAGGGGTGGAGTCAGCACTCACTTGGGAGTGGCTGACCTCATCCAGGCAGGAACCCTTCAGCTCAATCAGATAGACTGAGGGAGGGAGAGGGGGCGGGTCTCCACCTCCTCCAGTGGAGAGTATCAGCTCATTCACGCTTCCGGCAGCCTTGGGGAGCGGTTGTCCCTGTCCTAATAAAGCTTGTTCAAGCCTGGCAAGGCGGGCGGCTACTGAATCCTTTTGTTCAGCCTTTTCTAGCCCTTTCCCTCCCCCGCTGTTCTCATGGCACTTAGGACGCTGGGTGCGGTCCTGTGTGCCTGCTTTGGAACGGGGCTTAGCCAGCTCAGGAGCCTGTGCTCCTTCGAGCAGGGGGGAATTAACCCTGCTGGCTCTGACGGCGAACACAGTCGCTTTAACAGCTTTTTTCTCAGAGCGACTTTGGACATCATACTCCCAGGCTTTCTGCACGAATCTCTTAATATCAGTCAATTTCATGGTCTGTGCATCTGTATGCATTAAGATCATCTTTCTGACTGACGGGTGGAGATTCGCAATGAATAAACCCTTGAAATGTGTGTTCTCTTCGCAACCCTCATCATTTCGCCCTGCAAAATAAGTTAGTCTAAGTCTCTCATAATATTCGCGAGGGGACTCTGCTCTCTCATGCTTAATGTTAAGGGCGGCGGCTATCGCAACAGTCGGGTCAATAAACGCACTGTATTCTTCGATAAGTGCTTGACACAGCTGTTCAAAGTCATTACAGACTTCTTTCATCTGCCTAGCCATCCACTCATGTACAGCTCTGCTGGTAGTTTTCCTGACCAGAAACACTTTCTCCTGTTCTGTGGCGTTTGGCAGGTACTGCAGGTTATACCTGAGGTCCTGAATATAACTCTCGATATTATTCTCTGACACTGCGGGGTCAAATCTCTCTATGTCCTTCGCTAGCTCTCTCAGAGAATGGAGGTTTATTCTCCTAGCTTCTCCGCTGACGGAGATATGGAAGAGATCGTGGTCAGACCTGTCGCTGCTAGAGAGAGTGCTTAATAGCGACTCGAATTCAGACCTTTTAGCAACCATTGTTAAACTTAAAGAGTATTACTTTTAAGTACGAAATCACAGTTTTACCACAGAAAACCACAAGATCAAGTATACAATCAACCCGGTAGATCACAAAAGATCACAAAACAATCAAGCACTGCTTAAAGAGCAAGGGGAACTTTTTTTTTCTTTCGGCTTTCAGCACACTGTATTATCATGTATGAAACCCGCAGCGTTTTATTATGAATAATTCCGCTTGGTTGACTCATTTCAGTCTTGCCACGCGCACCCAGGGACGCCAAATATGTAAAGTTGCCATAGCCAAAATGTAAATGTAATGTAGTGGCTCTCTAAAGGCACTAGTTCTGTAGGGTTTGGGCATTTACTGATACAATTATTAATTGTAGCAGTAAATCACAAAGTTGATTCTTTTGATGGCTTTAGAGTCCAACCATGCGACGTAACTCAAACAACGCACACACACAGGTACTAATACACGAGGATACATTTATTAATACATAGAATATGCATGTAAACCTAACAGATCTTATCGAGAGGGTTATCAGAATACAAAAGGTATATATTCAGTCAGTTACAAAGTGTTACACATATCAAGAGGACATCCGTTCAGTATATCATTCATTAAGACCGTTTTGTGAATGAACTTGGTTATAACTTCTACATTAGATACTCAAAACAAGTACATAACTCTTAGGAATTAAATTGATATCAACTGGTTGGGATAACAATTGAATTCTCGAGCTGTAATGCATTGAAGTTGAATACTCATCCAATCTTTGGGGATTCAGATCTCCTGCGGGCACAAAGAAACAGTTGCAGGCTGTTGCTGTCCAATCCGCGCTCTCTGGCTCGGTGCCAGGCTGTGCTGTGCGGGTTGCGATGGTGCGCTGCAGATTCTCACTGGCCTGCTAGTTAGTGTTGGCTTTAACTAGCAAAGTTTGTGCACAGGAGAAAAGATGACTGTGGGTCCCAGCAGGTCAGGAAGAGGACCGGTTCGTTCCTGATGAAGAGCTAGTTCTGAATAGTGATTCAGCTGTCCACAGTTCCGACCTGTTCATGAGGCCTGCTGCTGGTGCTAACCTCGGGTGGATCCTCTGGTTACTCTCTGGCAACCTCCGCTCTAGACTCTTAGAACAAAGGAAAGTTCTGGCACTCGGACACACTGGCCGTTCTGTGGTTGTCCGAGCTGAGTCTCAGGATGGTCAGGAGGCACGCTGCGAGAATGTCCTGCCCTTGGGAGCCTTCTGCTCCTGGGCCGTCCTGCCCTGGAATTCTCCTTTGAATTCCCTTTAGGAAAGTCCACAGAATTCTCCTGAATCTTACTGAATCTCCCAGGCTCTCTGTGTTGCCTGTTTTTACCTGGAGGAACTTCAGCTCATTCATTGGCTGAAAGTTCCATGGGCATCAGAGTCCCACGTGGGTTACTCGGCCCTACCAGTCCCTAATTGGTTGATCAAGGTGAGATATGAGTCACTTACTCCTGACACTTAGGAATGCAGTCCAGATGTCCATCTGGCACTCCCTAGACAGATAGGCACCAATGGATGACCATTGATCATGATAGCCAGGCTTAGCTAAGTGCATCCCCCTTTGGGAGCTGTCCTTATCAAAGGAACCTTAAATCAGCCTGCATGAATAGTTTCTCTGTGGCTGCACCACAGAGATGAACAGAGAGATGAGGCCTAATTTGGGAAAGCTCAGAAACACTTAATTCTTTCTTATTAATAAGCCTCGCCGCTACACAACAGTCACAGATTTTTGCACAGGGATTATTCTAGCCACCTCTAGGACTGTAGACAATAACAGTAAAAGATTTGGTGCACAGTTCCAATAGTTCATTAGATATAGTAAGTTAAGTAAAATAGTTTCCAAGGAAAAACTACAATAACAACTCAAATTGACTCACAAAGTGTTGGGTATGTATTTTACTAACAATCAGTGCATTTCTCAATTAAAAAAAAAAAAATTCTCTGACAATTGAATTGTTGTTGCTTACCTTTGTTAACACTGTTAAGATCTGTGAGTAGTGTAATCTGTAGATTGTTCTCGTGCTTCTGTGGGCTCCTGGCTGAGAGTTCAGTTCCCAGTACTACACACAATACCGATACAAAGCTGCAGAGCTTTTATCTTAGAGAGATGCACTTTCACTTTCAATTTCCTGTAACAGGAGCTGTGTATTAACTTACATATTCCATGATTTTAACTTTTAAGAATGTATTTTGATGTAATGTTTAATGTTTAAGTGTAGCATTTGGAAAGAAGAATACACTTTTAAGTTACCTAAAAACATGTCTTAAGTTGAAATATGTAATTGTAAACTTAATACAATTAGATTTTTATTTATTACTGCACATTTAATCCAATTTATAAAGCAGGGAATGATTTCTAGCTAAGGGCTGCTACTGTACTTTACTATTTTTACATTAATGAACATTGATGTCTTGTGCGGCAGCATACATTTTACTTAAACGTCCTTGAGACTTCTCCTTTTTAAATATACAGAATATTCTATCTATGGGGTGAAACAGAGCTTTGAGAAACATTAAGATAAGAGTAATTAAAATACAGTATGTTTTGAATCTGAGATATAGCCCATATTAAAGGTCTACAAGGTCAGGAAAGCAGACAATAAAAAACTGTAGATTGTAAAGAAGTGCAGAAAGGGACAGGATGAATACTGCATGATTCAGTAAGTAAGTGATGGCAACAGCTTAACGATATTCTGTTTGAATCACAGAACAGTAATCAAGATATATATATATATAGTTTTATAGATAAAAAGAAGACCAATGTAAAGTGTAAAAGTACAGTAACACAGAACTCTTGCTCAGCAATGAATTGCTATTGTCTGTCTATCACTATCAGGCAGTTTGAACACATGCTTGATATGTTTGCTTTTATATGAGCAAGTCTGAGTTGCATATTGTATCTCTTCATTATTTAAACTGTATGTTCTGTTTCTCTATCTGTACTGTTTTTTACAGCATCTGAGTGTTCCTAACTCTCTCGAAATTTGATATCCTTTTGAGTTTCCTTCCCAAGAATGGAATAAAAGGGAAATTCTGTATGCCCCTTTTACCTAACACTGTACCAACAATTTGCGCATTCTGAAAAATTATTTTATACGAAAATTACCCAATATGTATTTTTGTTAATGTATAATGCAATAAAAATTAATGTCCAAAAAGAATGAATGATTCTGATTCTGGCTCAAACTTAATAATAATAATAATAATAATAATAATAATAATAATAATAATAATAATAATAATTTCCAGGCAGCCTGGTCTCTTCTAGCTGCCTTAATTGACAAGATATAGGATACCTGTGGAGTTCTAGCCTGATAAACACTTAGGTAATTCATTGTTTATCCTTTGAGATAAGAATTATTGTTAGGTGTAGTTAAACACTTCATATCCCTGACATAATTAAAATATACAAGATTGTTCACAGATTACAACATAAAAAAAGCCTTTACTGCTTATTTTTCCTCATGCATCATTGCATTAACTTTCACCATTTGTTTTTGTATTGCTGCTGCAGCAGTCACAGATTTTTGCACAAGGACTATTCTAGCTATTATTTTAGCATTCACAGCCAACTTTAGGACTGCCGACAATAACAAAAAAATTTGGTGCACAGTTCCAGTAGTCCATTAGATATAGATAGTGAAGTAAAATAGTTTGCAAGGAAAAACTACAACAACTCAAATTTACTCACAAAGTGTTGGGTATGTATTTTACTAACAATCAGTGCATTTCTCAAATTAAAAAAAATGTTTTCTCTGACAATTGAATTGTTGTTGCTTACCTTTGTTAACACTGTTAAGATCTGTGAGTAGTGTAATCTGTAGATTGTTCTTGTGCTTCTGTGGGCTCCTGGCTGAGAGTTCAGTTCCCAGTACTACACACAATACCGATACAAAGCTGCAGAGCTTTTATATAAGAGAGATGCACTTTCACTTTCAATTTCCTGTAACAGGTGCTGTGTATTAACTTACATACAGTATTCCATTACTTTTAACTTTTAAGAATGTATTTTGATGTAATTTTAATGTTTAACTGTAGCATTTGGAAAGAAGAATACACTTTTTAGTTACCTACAAACATTTCTTAAGTTGCAATATGTAATTGAAAACTTAATACAATTAGATTTGTATTTATGACTGCACATTTAATCCAATTTATAAAGCAGGGAATGATTTCTAGCTAAGGGCTGCTACTGTACTTTACTATTTTTACATTAATGAACATTGATGTCTTGTGAGGCAGCATACATTTTACTTAAACGTCCTTGAGACTTCTCCTTTTTAAATATACAGAATATTCTATCTATGGGGTGAAACTGAACTTTGAGAAACATTAAGATAAGAGTAATTAAAATACAGTATGTTTTGAATCTGAGATATAGCCCAAGTTAAAGGTTTACAAGGTCAGGAAAGCAGACCATAAAAAACTGTAGATTGTAAAGAAGTGTAGAAAAGGACAGGATGAATACTGCATGATTCAGTAAGTAAGTGATGGCAACAGCTTAACGATATTCTGTTTGAATCACAGAACAGTAATCAAGAATATATATAGTTTTATAGATAAAAAGAAGACCAATGTACAGTGTAAACGTACAGTAACACAGAACTCAGTAATGAATTGCTATAATCTGTCTATCACTATCAGGCAGTTTGAACACATGCTTGATATGTTTGCTTTTATATGAGCAGGTCTGAGTTGCATATTGTATCTCTACATTATTTAAACTGTATGTTCTGTTTCCCTATCTGTACTGTTTTTTACAGCATCTGAGTGTTCCTAACTCTATCGAAATTTGATATCCTTTTGAGTTTCCTTCTCAAGAATGGAATGGAATATAGAATTCCTTCCCCTCTAATGTCCCCCAAAACGGGCAGAAGACACACAAAAAAATGGAATAGCAAAATACTCATTATGCTGAACAGTCTCTAAGCATGAAAAATAGTGTAAAGTCAGCCCTACAAGGTTTCATCTGCATAACAGACTGGGTGTAGAAAGGAGACTGGAATTTTTATAGTTGTTCTCGCAATAGATTTACAGTAGATGTATGTAAGAGGTGTATTATCTACAGAGGCAGCCATTCAAAATGCATGGATAAACCCATACCGCATGCAACTACACACAAGAAACTGTATTGTACCACGGTACGTGATTGGCTGGCCAAAATGATCGAAAGGGGCACTAATTGGTCATTAGTGAAAAGATTTAATCATTTAATCTCTTTACTGTGCATGTTTTAAACCGCTTAGTATTGAATATTTATATGGAATTTTACAACTAAAGGGAAATTTTAGTAGCTGCGTGTAAAAAGAAGAGGAGCATAATGCGTCTGATGGTCATAAACTATATTAATTTACGAACATAAACATATTATGTAAACTTTAAACTGTAAACCATATTAAGTTTATATGCTTTGTAAAAATGTTTTAACCTTTTCCGCAAATACACTCGTTATTGCAGTAGACAAAAGCATACTTTTCACAATTTGATTAATAGGGAATATAATGTGGAATCGCATATCTAAAGAAATTAATAACAATAAAGTTATATTCATGTACTGCAGCTCAACTAGTAGTATAATACACTTTCTATGTGTGCTTCAGTTTCAGTGCTACCCATGTGATTATGTCTGTGGTGTGATGGCTTAAGTGTGTGACTTATAAGTCTTAGGTCATAGTCTGTTGCCATGATTTTTCTCTTAACAAATAAACACTTCTTTGAAAAACTAAAATAGCTAATGGTATGGAGACAACTGTATATTGACAAGTTTTATATTTCTAAGTCTCACAGCATGTTCAAAGCTAAGTCATTTATTTATAACAACGATTAATTTGAAGCTGTGCCAACTGTCATTATTACTGATAATAAATATTATCGACACTATATTGAATTTGTTTGTCTTTCTAAATATCATAAAACGTTCAAAGTTAAAGGAGTTAAGTGATTACCATTTTCCATGAGCACTTTCGCTCGTTATCACAGTAAAAGAACTTTGCAAAATTTATTTAAGCAATAAGTCACAAAAGGCCGTGCTATATCATGGATATAGTCACAGTTAAAAGGTATTGTTAGGCCCGACGTGATGCGGAGGGCTGGAAACCCTTTTAACTGTGACTATATCCATGATATAGCACAGGCCTCGAGCTTTTAAAATCATGCAATGTCTAAGTTAAGCAAGAACACATCATTTTATCTCATTTATTATAAATGAGCTTGTCAACGTGGTGACGTCACCGACTTTCCCTCTGAATAGCTAGCAGGGACCTCAGCCGCCAGGGTAAGGAGAGATCGTCCTTTAGCTCAGCTGGCTGATACAGATGGTAGTGATGTTAGAGGCCCGGGTTTGAGTCCCCGGCTCATTACTGTATTCTACTTTCTTTGTAAACATGTTATATTTTTAATTTGACTCATTCACGCATGATGAACCATGATCTTGATATGCAGGTGTGGAGGTATGTAGGTCTGAAGTAAAGTTAACAGCTTCAGATTTAAAAGGTTATTAATAATATCTTCAGTGTCGCATTAACATTGGAATGTTCTTCCAAGTGTAAAAAGAGGTGATACACAATGAGTCTCCTCTATAAATTTTCAGTTTACAGACAGTCCAAGATCATTTATGATGAATAATGTCTTCTGTATTGCATTAAAATTGGAATGCTTTTCAGAGGTGTAAATCCACCTATTTTCTAACAGCTTTATCCAGGGCAGGTAACAGTGTCACCCCTCCCCCTTCCCTTTGCCTATCTGAGCTCTTTTTAACCCTTCTGTGCCCGAATCGCAGTGGGTGAGAAAAGAGAAAAAAAGGGAAGCCTGTTCTTTTTATGGTCTGTAGGACAGGCTGTGCTCCCACTACCAGGGACATCGAACCCGCCCATCACCCCAGGGAACCAGCTAGTATTATTAATCCCTAATAACTGTAATGTTGGCCATACGGTGTACGTGTTACTGAAGCTGAAAGTTTAGCCTTTGTCACTAATGAAACCACTAAATAAAGACATAAATATAGAAATCCCTACATTGCAAACTCCAAGTGCATCATTTTGTCTACTGCTCAAATATCGACAGCAGTGCAACAGTTACAGCAGTTACAAGGAACACATCAAAATGTTTCCAAAATAACCAAAATTTAATGATTTGAGGGTTTTGATAATAATAGTAAAAAGTTATAATGTTTTAACCTTTTCTGCGAATATGCTCATTATCAGAGTAAACCAAAGCATACTTTTAGAATTAATAGTGAATATAATATGGGAAAGTGTATCTAAAGAAATGAATAACGATATAATTATATTCATGTACTGTAGCTCAAATAATAGGCAGTAAATAGGCAGTGAAAACATTTGTCAGTCTGTCCGTGGGGGGAAGGGGGACTGTTTGCCTATTCCACTCTGAGAATTAGAGGGGGAGGAAAAGTGCCAGCGGTAATTTTTTTCACTGACAAAGTTGTGTGAACAAAAACTAGAGTATGCTTAAGAGCTGTTAAACTGGTTTAATTCAAAACACTTTATTCAGTGGGGCAATTTAACAGACACCTCAAGCGTTTGAAAGGCTTCCTTGAAAATCTAAAATAGCAAATATTATGGACACAATATTGACATTTTTAGAATTTGATTAATAGGGAATATAATATGGAATCGCATATCTAAAGAAATTGATAGCAATATAATTATATTCATATACTGTAGCTCAAATCCTGCTAAACTAAAAATTAGACACAAGAAGAGTATTATTGGACAATGTTGTAAGGCCCTGGTGGAATTCCTCTGTAAACTGAAGCGTTAAAGAGGAGACACGTTGTGTATCGCCTCTTTTTACACATGTAAATAGGAACATTCCAATGTAAATAAGACACAGAAGATATTATTAATAATGTAGCACTTTCAGGGTCACGTGGGTTTTCGCTCTACACCCTGTGGGCCCACTGTGTACATACGTTCACAATGCGAGAAATACTGCTCAATACAACTTCATGCGAAAAACCCGCATAGGTGATATTTAGAAATATTTATTGTAGTATTTTCGGATTTGGCGAGGATGGGCACAGTGATTCAGACACTCGTTGACTGAAAGATGGCGCTTTTGTTTTTTGGCACATCCAGCCCTCCCGAGCCACACAGATACCAGCTAGCTTCAGGACAGCACTGCTAGAGCACCACAACTTACATTCAACCACATCACAGATCACAGATCAGTCCCAGTGTGTGAGATACTGCTGTTTGATCTGTGCTTGATCTTTGATCTGAGCTTTAATAGAGAGCTTATCTCTATTAATATAACTATCAAGTGGTATTAAATGAAACTTTTTTGTATAGATGACACTTTTCTCAAATTTATTTAAAAATAAAAACGATTACAATTGCACGCCTGTAGCTTTTTCACGAAACCTTCTAGAGTTACGAAAACACTTGCTTTGTGTCACATTGTGACTGTTTTCACAGCCTTAACTATATCGTTTTTAAGCCATTTTTTTACCACACTAGAATATTTTTCGGTCCATATCTTTGGAAGGGAAACAGTGTGAATTTAAATACTAATTAAATGACCGTGGGCACTTTCCACCCCCACGACTTTCCACGACTTGTGAAAATTTTCACAGCCTCCGCATAAAACTATCAGTGAACTAATTCTCTTTTTTTAAACCTCCGGTTTTTCATTGATGCGTAATTACGCACTAACTGGAACCTGGGGGGACAGCTGTGTACACAACATGAGAAATACTGCTCAATACGACTTTGTGCGAAAAACCCATACATCACTATAGGAAGCAAAACAGTGCAGCCTCCAATTACCCAGACTATAAGCATGGGAATAAAGCTTTGTTTGATTTCTGAAACCCTTTATTAATGTCCTATTTTCATTCAAGTAAGGGTCAACTACAGATGCAGCCATTCAAAATGGCTGGGGTATCTCGCGGCATACCCCGGTGGGCGTGTCGCTGTGTCACGCTGTGTCACGCAGTATCACGCGGTTAATCGCGCGTCGTTTGACGTCCACTGACACACTCTATTGTGTGTGTGTGTGCAATAGAGTAAATTTTTATAGAGAAATGGAGGCTGGACAGTATGCATTACAATATAAACGTTTATATTGATTTAAATCGTGTTCTGATTTAAATCGCAAACGCGTGTTTAATTATATGTGTTTTTTAATCATAATCAGGCTAATGCAACATAAATTGATACACTATCTTTGTCTTCTAAGTATCTTAATAAACTTTCAGCATAGCTTTCTACCCATTTAGATTTATATTTCTTGGGATTTTGGGATCAAACGTGGAAGGATTAAATTGTAATCGTTTTTATTTGTCAAATACGTGATTGTATTTCTGAATGTTATGTGACACCTACAGTAGTTCACTGCTTTAAATACATCGAATTAAGAAAGTTATGTGTAGCACTTTAGATCTTTTTTTCTGAACCAGGGAAAATCTGATCATGTTTCTCTATAACAATAATAAAAAACTTTATTTTACGTATCACCTTTAAAAGTGGCATCTCAAAGCAATACAGTAGATCGAAAAACAGTTAAAAGGGACCAAAGTAAATACCAGACAAACGCAAACGCGTTTTTAATAAAATGCTTTTATTCATTCAGCAGAGAGTGAGAGGGACATCCAGCAGAGAGAGACACACACACCGGTTTCCAAAATTGTTTTTTTTCAATTCCTCTTGTCTAACAGGAATGTTTTGTTTGTGGACAGACTGTTAGACTAGAGGAAAAGAGTGCCTCCTTCTACGAAGCATTTCGTTGATCCGATCACAAATTCTTTTCCAGTCGCACGCAGTAAGGGTTGAGAATCTCCGATTCACCATGCTACTAATGGTTTCCCGGAGATTGCAAGGCAAGGCACTTTTGCCTCTGGACCCATCGAAATTTACAGACGTGGTCCACCCCCAGTAAATTTCAAAAGTCACAAGATTTCGAAACACGAGGGCGGTGTAGCGGTTGGCTCTTGCTTTCCTGTCTATGCCGATGCACTGCAAGTACAACCCCCCCTTCATCTCCTGAGTGATGGGTAGCAGTTGGACATCTGGGAGAATTATTCGTCCCACTGGCGTCTGTGAATTCCGCTGTGCTTCCTGGGGGGAGATAGACGGCGGGGACAGCATCAACAAATTCCTGTGCGGTGGTGAACGGAGAGGCCGGAATGGAGTGTCCTGAGGGGGTGTGTGCTCTGCGGGGGGCAGAGCTTCCGCTAGGCATTGCAACCTGCGCGGCGGGGAGAGGCACTTTTCGGGAGACAGCTGCTCAACTGTTTGACTGCTGGAACATACTGTCTCCTTCCTCTGCATTTTCAGGAGTGTCTCTAGCCTCCCAATCCTCCCCAGTAATGCATCGTACTGCTCCCGCTGCTGCCGAAATGTCTCCACACAGGTGCTGCTTCTACAGGTTGGCACCCTGGCCAGTGGCCGAGAGCAGAGACCCACGGCCTGTGGCAAAATAACATAATTCATGTAAGAAATAAAGTCACACAGTAGTATTCATCAGTCGCGGAACAGACGTCAAAATAAACTTTTCTTTTTTTCCATCTTACCGCTTTCTTTTTTACTGTCCTGGTGGTAGTTTCGCCCGTGCGGTGTTTTCTTGAAGAACAGGCTACGAAGAAATAATTGAAATTGAATTTAAAATTCAAAACGGCAATAATACCTTGTAATATGCGCTGTAATCGCGTATTTCAGATGAAGTCTGCTGTATTTGCTTACCCTTCACTCTTTGGAAGCTGGGGCGGCAGAAGCACCCCGTCTCTTCCCGTAAACGGTCTTGGTGTCCATACTGTACTGTGGTCGCTGTAGTGCAGGCTCGCAGTTTTTTTTGTGATGGGAGCTCACTCAATCCCTTGGTGTATTTATGCTATATTCACATGTACGGCTAGAATGTTCATTGTCTCCCAATGAAAGGCGGTGCCTTTTGCCGAAGTCGGGAGACATTAGAGGCTTGCCACACCCGGACTGTTAAACCAACGCATTAGCACGTCAAAGCCCATTGAGGACCCGGGCGCAATAGTTGCTTTGTCCCTTGATTTACTGATCTGCATGAATTATGGAAATCGAGTTCCTGCTCTTTGCAGACGACCTGGTCCCGCTGTGGCTCACAGAACAGAGGCTGCGCCAGAACCTGGCACTGCTGGAGCAGCACTGTCAGACCTGGGCGCCGACAGTCAATCTGGACAAGACCAGAGTTATGGTTTTCCAGAAAAAAAGCCAGACCTCAGGGAAACAGGTACAAATTCACACTTAACAACACATTAACACCTAACAACGGGAGCAGGGACGAATTAGGCCAGTACCCACTATTGTTAAACATACAGAAAAGAATATTAAAGTATTGAATATTAGTATTGGCTTTAGTATTAGCCATACAGAACATTAAAGTGCCCCTTTTCCATTCAGCGGGTGCCTGAGCCGCTGTGTCCTATCTTCTGACAGTCGCCGTTGTGAATGTCTGTAGAGTGTATCTTATTTTTAGTACTATATTTTTGTATTATATTCCCTATTAATCAAACTCTAAGAGTATGTATCGGCTTGTCCCCTCCTCCCGCCCCTCTCTGTGTACAGTGGAGCCTCCTGTCCAGCCAGCACATGTCCACAGACATTCACAACAGTGACATATCATAAAACATTTGCACATATAGTTAAATTATTAGTTGTTTTTCAGGAAGTTAAAAAAAAACACTTGAATTACTAATCCAGTCTCTCGAAATAAAGTTATTTTTCAAGCAATGCAACAAACGTCGGGCAATGTGTTTTTTTTTAATCCAACATTGACAGCCACATCTTAAAACTTGTCAGTCAGGTCTTTTTTCTCTATTTGAATTGTGGTTTACACATCGCACGACTTTAAAAGCTAGAAAGACAGGTTTCGATTCACATTAGTTGGCGAGCCTTGTTAACAAAAAAAACAGACAATGCCCACGGAGGGGGAGGTCAAGCCAGAGAGAGAGTTTTTTACCCTCTGTCTAAAAACCCAAATAACCCGGGGCAGAGACTCCGGGGAGATCATTGCGTGGTACAGAGCGAGCTCAGTCAATTCTTATGGAATGTGTTTTCTTTCTTCTTTTTTTCAGCATGGAATAAACCTGTTACTTGATTCATATGGATGCCCGGTTCCGCTGGGGATTCAAAACATTTTTTATTTTTTTTTAATCGGGTATCGAAGGGAATAGGCAGTATAACCCTGTTCATGCACAAACTGTGGCATGTTACATTGATTTGGGTGTCTCCTCTTGCCAGAAAGCTCTAAATTGCATTTTGAGCGTGGTTTTTGACTTTTTTTAAATTGCATTTTGGGTGCGGACAGCACATACAAGGGTTAATGAACTGCGCCAAGAAATTTAAAATAGTATTCTTTAGGTGTGAGGGTAGGAGTGGACCACAGCAGGCATAATCAGCAAACCAGGAAAACAAAGAACAGGACAGGTGAGATGTGTATCCAGAAAGCGAGTGATCAGAAAAAGGAAATGGTGTTATGTCCAGGTTTTCGACCCAATTGTTTTAACTTGCTAATGCATCAGACACATTTCCTGGCGTATTGTGTTTTAAATAAAATGGGAGTGTCTTTCCCTGGTATTAGCTCATCGGTATGGTGTAAGTTTTATCTGTACCATACCATACAGTATATAGGTACAGAATTCAAGCTGCACCACTGTATCGCTTTGGTAAGGAGACGGACAATGACCAAAATCACGAAGACTCTCTCACACCAAATAATGAAGGTGAAAAGAAACGGGAAGTCAACACGGGACATTGTACAGCAGTTGGCTTCGATGGACATCTTCGTTTCTGAAAGCACAGTGAGACGGCATTATAAAGGGGAGAGGAGGCAAAGAGAATCTAAACCGAGGATGATTCAAAGGTAAATAAATTTCTAAAAATACCTTTCTTACATGTAAATACAACTACGCACATTATTTTTAAAACTAACTGTTGATCTCTTTTTTTTCAAGTCCTATTGTGCGAGCTATCGACAAACTGACTGATGAAAATGATGAGCTACCGGTGATGCAAGTCCAAAGACGGCTATGGGCTGACCTCGGTGCAAACATTAGCCCGACATCGATAAGAAGAGTACGCAGGAGGCTTGGATGGAGATACAGAAAAACCAACACATGCCCCATGATAAGGCTAAAAAACAAAGAGGAAAGACTCAAGCAAGCGCTCCAATGGATTGAACAGGGGGAGGCATTTCAGGATGTACTTTTCACCGACGAAACAACAGTGGCTCTGGAACAGTTTTCAACAATGGCATTTTGCAAAAAGGGGAGATATGTGGACAAGCCAAAGCCCAAACATCCACTGAAGGTTCACGTCTGGGCGGGTATATCTAGAAGAGGCCCGGGACCACTTCCTATTTTCGAAGGAATTATGGACCGTGTATTCTTCGAGGAAGTCGTGGTCAGACAGCATGCTGCCCCATATATCAGGGAGCAGTAACAATTTTATTAACAGGCTTTTTCGTGTTCTTCCTAGGATTGTTGACCGGGGCGGGAGACATTCGGGAATGTAAGTCTGAGAAAGACAGTCTCACGTTTGTGGACAGTCTGTCCACAAACAAAACATGTAAAAAAAATGTAAAAAAAAACAATTACTTTTTGTCAATGAAAACCGGTGTGTGTGTCTCTCTCTGCTGGATGTCCCTCTCACTCTCTGCTGAATGAATAAAAGCATTTTATTAAAAACACGTTTGCGATTGTCTGGTATTTACTTTGGTCCCTTTTAACTGTTTTTCGGTCTACAGTATTGCTTTGAGACGCCACTTTTAAAGGTGATATGTAAAATAAAGTTTTTTATTATTGTTATAGAGAAACATGATCAGATTTTCCCTGGTTCAGAAAAAAAGATCTAAAGTGCTACACATAACTTTCTTAATTCGATGTATTTAAAGCAGTGAACTACTGTAGGTGTCACATAACATTCAGAAATACAATCACGTATTTGACAAATAAAAACGATTACAATCTAATCCTTCCACGTTTGATCCCAAAATCCCAAGAAATATAAATCTAAACGGGTAGAAAGCTATGCTGAAAGTTTATTAAGATACTTAGAAGACAAAGATAGTGTATCAATTTATGTTGCATTAGCCTGATTATGATTAAAAAACACATATAATTAAACACGCGTTTGCGATTTAAATCAGAACACGATTTAAATCAATATAAATGTTTATATTGTAACGCATACTGTCCAGCCTCCATTTCTCTATAAAAATTTACTCTATTGCACACACACACAATAGAAGCAGGAAGCAGAAGCAGGGACCGTTGTCAGAAGGGAAGAAGGTGACTATTCATTGTTATCAAAAATGACTTAGAATCGATCATGTTGTGATATTTTGAAATATAAAAGTCAATTGATTGACCATAATATCGCTATTCTATTTTTTCGAAGAAATGTTTGTTAAAAGGAGAGTCCAGCACCAGCTGGATTTGAACACACAACCTACCAGTTATTAGTCAGGCACGTAGACCAGTAGGCTACAAGGGAAGTTGCATGAAGAGGGAGGCGAAACAGCCCTAAACAGCCCTGTCGCAGTACACGAATATAATCATATCGTTATTAAATTCTTTAGATACAAGATTCCATATAATATTCCCTATTAATCAAATTCTAAAAGTATGCTTGTTGACTCCGGTATCTTTTTAGTTAAAGACTTCGATGGTTAAAATGTTTAGGGAGAAATGGAATACTGGTGTGTATTTTTTACTTTAAAGTACCAAGACCAGCCATATACAGTACTGTATGTTTATGTTCCAAAATTAATATTGTTTATGGCCTTCACACGCGTTACAGTATGCTCTTATTCTTTTTATGCTCAGCAACTAAGATTTCCCTTCAGTGGTAAAATTCAATATCTACAACGGGCACAGTAAAGACGTTTACTGTACTGTAAATCTTTCTACGACAGACCAACGGACCACGAGTGCCCCTGTCGGTCAACCAATCACGTACCGCGGTACCCTGCATCATCTTGCGTCATGATGCGCGACGCCGCAGCCAATTACCTCCGGTATGTGTCTGTACCGCTCACTTTGAATGGCTGCATCTGTATATACAACATACTGCTGACTGCAGGAAAATTCAAACATTCTTTACTCAGCAGCTTATTAGCAACTGCACAATGCTGCAAGTAAGTGTTTTACACATTAATCAGGTCCTTTGACCTTTCTAAGTCTTGCTGTGGGTTGTGAAACTGTTTTTTTTTTACTTTTTTATGTTTTTTTTAAGATGTCACTACAGGTAATATACTGGAATAGGGGGGCCTACTTCATGACTCAATAGCATTTACACACCAGACAGCCCACCTCACCTTATACAACCTTGCTTTGGGTTTTGAAATTGTTCTTTATTTTTTAAGATAAGATTTTGTTTTTATTTTTAAGATAACACTGCAGGTAATACACTGGGATGGGGGGTGTTTCCAGTAATTTCTGAGTTTACTATGTTTTATTTCAGTTTTGCATTGGTTCTGAAAGTTAACACATATGCAAGACATACTGTTTTTGGGCATATTGAAACTGTTACTTAGCTTTCTTTGTGAGGGGAGTTATCCTAAGAAAAGATGTACTTTTCTTTACTGTTTTCTTGATTTTCAAACATAGCTATTATGCTATACTGTGCAGTATGTGGTGGCTCTTTACTTATCAATAGTGCCTGGAATCTAAAACCATTAGAAGGGTTACAAACAACAGGAGGCCATTCACTCAATCTAGCTAATGTAGTAGTTAATAATATATTAATCTGAGGACCTTATCCTGCTTTTTTTTAAAAGAAGCCCAAGTAAAACTTCAGTTGTTCTTCTGTATTAAACCTAGTTCACTCAATAGTTTAAACTAAGTGTAAAGTGCTATGAAGAAGAATGCATGAAGATTCTCTCACATTTTTATGAAAGCTATAGTTTTTTAAATCTTTTAAATAATGGGTGCTCCTACAGTTGAGAGGTCTGCAGGAATCTAAAAGGACCCAAAGAATCTAAAAGCTTCACAGCTCTAGGGCAAAGTATCCATAGATTTTGCCAAAGCCATTTGAATCAAATGGCTTTTTTATTCCTTTTTAGGAACATATTTATAGCAAACAAATTATGCCTAGGGATGTTTTTTTACAGGAAGAAATTATGTTCTGTCTGTACAACTGAACACATTTTGGAGTACTTTCACAATGCTTTTCTATTTTAATTAATCCAAACATTTCTGGCTCCAGCATGCCAAACAACATGGTCTTTAACATCATCCCTGAAGACATGGTCTTCCCCCCTTTGTTTTAATATTACTGTATAGAACACTGAATTGCATACATATTTTATCATTAACCCTTGGTTGCAGCATATTGAGTATGGTTGTGCAAAAGCTATTGACTTGTGAAGAGCACCCCCCTATCCTCATGTAGTGTCTGTCCAATGGTGAAATTTTTATGTATTGAAAAAATCATAAAAAAATAAAGAAAAGTTTCACAACCTAAAGCAAGGTTGTATAAGGTGAGGGGGCCTGCCTAGTGTGTAAAACGCTTGCAGCATTGTGAATGTTGTGCTTGAAAAGCTATTGACTTGTGAATAGCACCCCCCTATCCCCATGTACTGTCTGTCTAATGGTGCCTTATTAAAAAAGTCCTTATAAAATAAGGAAAAGTTTCACAACCCAAAGCAATGCTGTGAAAGGTGAGAGGGCCTGCCTAATGTGTAAAACACTTGGTTGCAGCATTGTGAAAGTTATGCTTAAAAAGCTATTGAGTCATTAAGAAGACCCCCCCCCCCCCCATTCCAGTGCATTACCTGTGGTGTTATCTTCAAAAAATCATTAAAAAATTAAGAACAGTTTCACAACCCAAAACAAAGCTGGGAAAGGTCAAAGGACCTGCCTAGTGTGTAATACACTTGGTTGCTGCATTGTGGGTGCTGTGGTTTAAATGCTATTGGCTCATAAACAGCATCCCCCTATCCCAGAACATAGTGCCACATTCAATAAAAATATGAGAAAAAAGATTCACAACCCAAAGCTGTGTCAGTCTTCTGTAAAAAAAAAATCATGGACATCATGATTTGAACATCATGGGTGCTATTTTTAAAAAGCTGTTGAGTAAAGAATAGGAATTTTCCTGCTGAATGAAAACAGGAAATAAAGAAATTGTGTCAGAAATATAACAAAGCCTTATTCACGTGCTTACAGTCTGCATAATTGGAGACTGTGCTGTTCTGCTTCCTATGGTCATAAAAGGGTTTTTCGCATGAAACTCTATTGAGCAGTATTTCTCGTGTTGTGAAACCCTGAGTGTCCCAAAAAAAACAATAGTTCACTGATGCGTTTCTGTAGAGGTTGTGAAAACTTTCACAAGTCGTGGTCTTTAAAATGCATTTAGTTTGAAGGCTTTCTGTGTTTTCCTCGTGAAGAAATGGACAAAAGAATATGGTGGTCAAAAAAGTGGTCAAAAAAATTGCATAAAAATGACAAAGTGAAGGCTGTGAAAACATTCACAATATACTTTTCACACAAAGCAAGTGTTCTCGCAACTCTAGGAGGTTTCATGAAAACGCTACAGGCGTGCCAAAATCGTTTTCGAACTTCAAGCTAACTTTACCCTGCTGCAGGTTTCTCGATTATCAGAGGCTGCAGATAAACCTGACGATTGATAGTAGAGAGCAGTGCACACAGGATACATATTATTCTCACCAGACCGTCTGATTTTGTTTTAGTAAGGACTCAATCTATTTTATCGTTTTATTGCAGACAAACCTGTTTTTTTTACTGACTTTACTTTTACCATCCAGTATTTCTTTGAAAAAAAGGTTTGTGAAATAACTGAATTTTGGGAATTCAGCATTTCTCCACTTAACAAGTGTGCCAACGATTATTTTTGGTTTAAGAGACTCAGTAAGTTTCTTTATAGTGAATATTGTTTTTGGTTTCTCTAATGGTTATTTATATATACAGAATATATGTTGTTGTGTTGTGAGAAATTTCACAATGCAGGGTGGTCTATATGTGTTTTTGAAGTTTAAATTACAGAAAGTAAGGAGGATATTTGTTTATTGTAATATACTGCACAGTAAAGGGTAAAACAGGGCAACAATCCTTGTGAAGTCATTTTGTGATCACTGGTAGGATTATGGTTGAAATTCCTGAAGAGCCTAACAGAGTCACAGATTAATTCAGGGCTGTTCCAAGTGGAGGCACTGCCAAATTAAAAGTGTCATTTTGTTGTGCAATTGACCGAAGTGGGACACAATATCGACCACATTAAGAACCTAGATCATCTCATGTATTATATTCTGTATGAATTTACTGTTATACCTCTGGTTATGGTTACAATTATGTGCTGAGAAACAGGCACACTTTCACTGCTATAGCACCTGCTCCAGCCTGACACCCATGTTGAGTCTCTTCGCTAACCTTAGTCTGGCCTTCAGCAGCCCTGCTGTTGTGCTCAGGGTGAGTTATGTCAAGAAGAAGAGAATTGTATCCAGTGCACTTTCTGCTGGGCCAGACCCAACTCCTCTTCTACAAGAGCAGGATAAACACAGTCTCAGGTGGGGGGTCTGTAGAGGAGGAGAGTGAGGGATTAATGAAGAGCAGGATCACTCTTGAATTCCTCTAGTAAAACTGTAGAGATTTTTGTGTGAAGGTGTCAGTGCGTTGTGACTATGATACATGTGAGAGTCTGTGTAGAGAGTCTTTCATGTGTAAAAAGTGTGCAGTGTTGTATATTTTTGGGTGGAGTGGGGTTTGTTAAGTTTCATGATCATTTTTTTATTTTTTAGGGGGTTCAGTATAGAATATACTGTAGGGGTTGTCTGTATGCTAGTTATTGCTTCATATTATTATTATTATTATTATTATTATTATTATTATTATTATTATTATTATTATTATTTTATGTGTTGTTATAAAACCCCTGCTTGATTTTTTTCTTCAAATAGTTTATTTTCTTCAAATGGGAATGTTGTTTTTTTCAACATATCTACAAACAACAGTAAAAAGTCTCCAGTTGACTTACTCCAGTGTTGATAATTTACATTGGGATTAATAAACCATTTGAATAAAAACAACAACAGTGTAATAACTATAAGAAGATGACATAATAACAAAATATAATACTACATGTGAAGCAATTTTTTTATAGTTTAAAGTCAAAATCTCTTTCCTTTTTCCAGTCGCTATAGCACCGTTTGTCTCCGTTTCCTTTCCTGACAGTTTCTTCTCATCCTTCTTCTTCCTTCTGGAACCCAACATTTCTGGTGTTTGTCCAAGAATGAAAAGGACTGCTAAGGAGGATTTTTTTCATATTTCTTCAAGAATCTTTCCCCAATTTATTTTCATTTTATGGTATCCTACCATAAAATGTTTAGGATATGCCAGGTGTCCTCGGCCATTCTTCCAACAGTTTGTGCTCCCAAATGTATCATATTTGGCTTGTAATTGGTGTTTTTACAATATTGAATATGAATGTTTTACTCACATTCCCTCCATGAATGTGAATTGGTGGATTTATGCAGATTTGAATGGTTTTAGATTCTTCAGTTGCTGTGGAAGTGCCAATCTCCTTTTCTTACTTGCATTTTACTCTTAACTCATATATTCATCCTGTTATTTCTAATATTCTTTATACACCTGAAAGGATGTAGCTGTGGAAGTAAGTTAGTTATGTAAAATTTGTCAATTTGTTAATCTCTCATCTTAGAGTCTGATGTACTTTTTCTCACCTTTCCCCAGTGTTTTCTCCTCTGTCTCTGTGCTTTGACCTTGCCTGTTTGACCATGTCTTGGACTGATCCCTGTGCTTTGAACCCTGTTAAATGACTCTCCTTCCCAGTTGTGAGTTGCAGGGTGATATGGCTGCTGGCTTGATTTTGTATTAGTCACACTAGTTTAGTACGGGTGAATTCTTTTTTTCTTGTATGGTTTTGGGTAGCTAGGGCATTTGCAGACGCCGGAGACCGTGTGTTTCGGGTTTTCTTTTGTAGTTAGGTCGGCTTCCCCTCACTTTATTAGCCAGCTCTATTTTGTTGTTGTTTTCTTTTCTTTGGCACCGCTCAAGTTCCCTCTTCCTGCGTGTTATTGTGTCTTACAGATGCAGCCATTCAAAATGAGTGGGGTATTTCGCAGTATACACCGGTGGGCGTGTCGCATCAAAACGCAGTATCACGCGGTATATCGCGTCATATGACGTCATGCTGGAAAGTATCCGGAATCACCTTGTAAAACTGCCAGGAGGAGCCAATAAAGCTTAACCTCTCATGTACAGCATTTGAGCTTTTAAATTTAAACTGTGTATTACAGCATGTTAATCATCAGTCATTAAAAAGTTGATAGATTTTATGAAAGCAAGATTGCTCAGTTGGACAAAAGTACACAACCTACCTTTATCAGAAACATTTATGCATCAAAGCCCTTACCGAAGATATTACTAATAGTATTAATGATGAATGACTTTGGACAAGCTGTAAACTCAAAGTATTACGCTGGTCCACATTCTTTCTAACTGTCATTTTAAATGAAAATACTTTTAGTTTTTTCTTTGACAAACAGGACATTAGCTAGCCAATACGATAAAGGAATGATAAAGGAATGACTTTTTTTGCTAATTTCTTTAGCACATTTGTACAAGCACTTGGAATCTGTCCAAGCCCTACTTTGTCAGGCATTTTCTTAAAAACTCCCTTGCTTTTAACAGGGCGTTTCATAATTTCATAATTGATTTTTCATGAATTCAACGCTTTTCTTTTCCGTATACCAGATATTATGGAACCACTTCAAAAGGGTGTCAGCCAGTCAGATTCCAGGAATCGGTACTTTAAAGAAAAAATACACATTTCATTCCATTTCTCCCTAAACATTTTAAGCATCGAAGTCTTTAACTAACATGTGAAATAGCGTGTAAAAAAGTGGAAGTTTTAAGCTTTTCTGCTAATATAATATGGAATCATGTATCTAAAGAAATTAATAACGATATG
Source organism: Lepisosteus oculatus (assembly GCF_040954835.1). Taxonomy (NCBI): domain Eukaryota; kingdom Metazoa; phylum Chordata; class Actinopteri; order Semionotiformes; family Lepisosteidae; genus Lepisosteus; species Lepisosteus oculatus. The sequence goes on from NC_090713.1 coordinate 16,985,352, forward strand.
ATTATATTCATGTACTGTGACATTTCTTTGAAAAAATAGAATAGCAATATTATGGACAATTAATTGACTTTTATATTTCTAAATATCACAACATGATCGAATTTAAGTCATTTTAATAGCAATGAATAGTCACCTATGCGTTACAATATAAACATTTATATTGATTTAAATCACATTTTGATTTAAATCGCAAATGCGTGTTTAAATATTTTATTTAAATATTTTAGAGGCAATATTTTAGACCACTGCTACACAACAATAAAAGGAGCATACAAAGCGCTTCCCAAACCGAGTTTCGGTAAGGCGGACCACATCGCTCTCCTGTTGCTTCCTGAGTACAAACAGAAGCTGAAGACCTCCCCCATTGCGAACAGGTCAGTGCGTTGTTGGTCTGAGGAGGCGGAAAGCAGGTTAATAGACTGCTTTGATAGTACAGACTGGGACGCATTCAGAGCTCCCGACACAGATTTAAATGAGTATACCGACGCGGTCACCAGCTATATTAAATACTGCACCGACGTTTGTGTACCAGAAATGAAAATTAGGTCATTTCCCAATCAGAAACCGTGGTTCAACCACGACATACGCAATAAAATAAAAGATAGATCCACCGCGTTCAAATCGGGGGACGAAGAGCTGTACAAGAAATCACGGTATGCATTAGAAGAAGCCATAAAACGCGCCAAACGGAGCTACAGAGTGCGGCTTGAAACGCAGTGCGCTGACACCCGGAGGCTGTGGCAGGGATTACAGTCAATCACAGGCTACAAGGGCTGCAGCCAGGAGATTGACACGAACAACGCATCCCTGCCTGACGAGCTGAACCACTTCTATACCCGCTTTGATGCTCTGAACACGGGCAATGCTGAGAAGACCCCAAGTGTGCAGGGCGAGTTTGTTCTGAAACTCTCAGAGCAGGACGTGCAGAAGACTCTGAGCAGGGTGAAAATCCGTAAGGCTGCAGGGCCTGATGGGATACCACCTCGCGTCCTGAGGACATGTGCAGCCCAGCTGACCACAGTGTTTACAGACATCTTTAACTCCTCCCTGTCACGGTCCATGGTCCCCACCTGCTTTAAAAAAACCACTATTGTTCCAACCCCCAAAAAGACAAAAGTGGCATGCCTGAATGATTACCGCCCAGTAGCATTAACATCTGTGGTGATGAAATGCCTGGAGAAGCTGGTGTTGTCACACATCAACTCCTCCAGCACAGAGTCCCTGGACCCCCTGCAGTTCGCCTACCAGAGCAACAGATCAGTGGATGATGCTGTCTCCCTGGCTCTGCATACAGCCTTGGAACACCTGGACACTAAGAACTCGTATGTGAGAATGCTGTTTGTGGACTACAGTTCAGCATTCAATTCCATCATACCCAGTCAACTGGTGACAAAGCTCAGAGGATTAGGTCTGTGCAACTCTGTCTGCAACTGGCTGCTGGACTTTCTTATCGAGAGACCACAGGTGGTGCGGATAGGCAATAAAACATCAACACCACTCACCCTGAGGACTGGAACCCCACAAGGCTGCTGTCTGAGTCCAAGGTTGTACTCCCTATTTACTCACGACTGCACAGCAAGACACAGCAACAACCGCATCATTAAGTTTGCTGATGACACCACTATAATAGGACTGATCAGTGATGATGACGAGTCCACTTACAGGGATGAAGTTGTACAGCTGCTTAGGTGGTGTCATAGCAATAACCTGGACTTGAACATAAAGAAAACGAAAGAGCTAATAGTGGACTTTCGGAGACACAGGCCACACACTCACAGCCCACTCAGTATTGATGGAACGGAAGTGGAAACAGTCACCAGCTTTAGGTTTTTGGGAATTCACATCTCTAAAGATCTAACCTGGACTGTGAACACTGACTCTATCATGAAGAAGGCTCAGCAGTGCCTTTATTTCTTGAGGTGCCTCAAGCGATGGGGGATGCCAATGCATGTATTGGTGAACTTCTACCGCTGCACTATCGAGAGTGTCCTCACCAACGGGATCACCTTGTGGTATGGCAACACCTCTTCGCGAGAAAGAAAGGCACTGCAGAGAATGGTCAATATGGCCCAGAAGATCATCGGCTGCGGTCTCACTGAGATTAAACAGCTCTATGAGGACCGCTGCCGTGGTAGAATTCTGGCCATCACAGAGGACAGTCACCACCCCGGGCATGAGCTCTTCACCCCACTGCCCTCAGGCAAGAGATATAAGAGCATACGGACACTTACCACTAGATTCTTCAATAGCTTCTATCCACAAGCAGTGAGACTGGCGAACACATTTAGCCATCCCCCTCGGACCACACCTACACCATCACCATCTACCTCATTGTAATTTATTTATTGTACATCTCCAGTCATTGTTTACACGTCTGTATTGTTTACATTCAAACTGTCTGCATGTTTACTTGCACATTGTCTATTGTTTGTTTGTACATTGTCTTGATGCACTGTTTTGCACTTTGTTTTGTTTTTTACACTTGTTTTACAATCGAGAGACTTTCTGTAAGTAAGAATTCCATTGTACCAGCACCGGTTACATATGGCAATAAAGTTCAAGTCAAGTCAAGTCAAGTCAAAAATATATGTATTTTTTGATTCACAATCAGACAAATGCAACATAAATTGATATCTTTGTCTTCTAAGTATCTTAATAAACTTTCAGCATAGCTTTCTCCCCGTTTAGATTTTTTTCTTGGGATCTTGGGATCAAACGTGGAAAGATTAGATTGTGTTTTTATTTTAAAATAAATTTTAGCAAAGTCATGTATTTTAAAAATCTGAAGATTTCTATATTTATTTCTTTATTTAATGGTTTCATTAGTGACAAAGGCTAAACTTTCTTGGAAAAATGTATTTTATGTAAACCATGTTTGCTATTAATTCATTTAGGGCTAGAATATGTTCATTGTCTTCCAATGAAAAAAGGGTTCCTTTCACCATAGTCGGGTTGACATTAGAAGCTTGCCACGCCCGGACTGTTCCACCAATGCATTAGCATGTTAAAGCGATTTCATTGAGGAGCCTAGCTTTCTTAACTAGTAAGTACTGTACTGGGTGGTTTTGGAGTGGGGGAGGTGTTTTTCGCTGGAAATCTCACCCCCTTCTACTTTGAAAATACCTGTGAAACCTGTTTAATTCGTCACAGCCAGCACTCCTACAGAGAGGGGGGTTGTACTTGCAGTGCATCGGTATAGATGGGAAAGCCAGAGCCGACCGCTACGCCGCCCACGTGTTATGCTCTTCATTAATGTCTAAGCTGGAACATATCATTATATCTCATTTTGTATTTCTATTAAAAAATCGTTTGCCCAGCCTAACACTATTGTAGTTATTGTTTTTATCCTGTAAAGCACTTTGAGGAGCCACCTTTAAAGGCGCCATATACAATAAAGTTCATTATTATTACTATTGTTAATTTGCTGGACAGAGAGGTGAACATTATTACGCAGAAGACAAAGATAGCGATTTACATTGCATTGTGCATTGTGCTGCTGTAATACAGTTTTAAATAATTAAAAGTCTAAACAGTATCAGCTTTATTTATGGGTTTTAAATAAAGGCAATTTAAACGCGATTTAAATCAATATAAATGTTTATATTGTAACGCATAGGTGACTATTCATTGTTATTAAAATGACTTAAATTCGATCATGTTGTGATATTTAGAAATATAAATTTGTTTGGTGCGAGTGAAGTTTTATTTAATCTCTGACCCAGGGAAACGTTTATTTTTGTTAAAAAAAAAAGTCATGGCTCCAGCGGGATTTGAACACGCAACATGTGATATAGGAGTCAGGAACCTAATCCACAGCACCACTGGCAAGGTCACATGAGGAGTGTGGTAGACTGCATAAAGCGCACTGCAAAATAATGCACGCTTGTTTTGAATGGCTGCATCTGTACACACACATGAGGAGACTGATGGAACACAGACACATCTTTAGGGTGGTAATTACTTAACAACAGGCTATACACTTATAAGGCTACACAGGACACTAGAACTACTATGACATTATTTACACATGTAGGGTCAGCTGCTGGTCATCGTGCTGACCCTCAGACTCTCCCGGCTACAACTCCCAGCATGCCCAGCGATACAATGAGTGCCTAGGGGCCCTTCCTCCTCTGGAAGAGCTTCCTCAGAAGAGCTGGAAACACAGTTTGTGTACTGAGATCTGTGAAGACATGTGTACTGGAATCTGGTCCAGCAACATTCTGAATGATAAGTAAAACATGTTTTTTGCATTTTGTATCACAGGAATATTCAGCTACACAGGAAGAGTCACTACAGCTAACAAACCTTGTGCCCAAGTTTACCACATTTTCCAGAAGGTGTAGTCCATTGTTAATGATTAAATTTACTTTGGGATCTTGTTGAATTAAGAGCATATGATGGTTACTAAGATGGGTTTATTATTAAAAGAACAATACCCACACAAAAAAGAACATGACATCTACTGTAAAATTTGGGGGTGGATGCTTTGCTTCCACTAGAGGTCTTGTTAAGGTCATCAGCATCATGAACCCTACCACATACTGTACCAAGACAGTTTAACCAAAAACCTGGCTGCCTCTGCCAGGAGGATTAAATTTGGTCACAAGTGGATCGTCCAGCATAACAATGACGTGAAGAACACATTAAAATCCACAAAGAAATAGAAATGTGACCAGAAAGTTGGTATTTTGCAGTGGCCATCTCAGTGTCCGAACTTGAACCCCATTGAAAACCTGTAGTTTGAATTGTAGAGAACAGTCTACAAGCTCAGACTGAAGGAACAGTAACTTTATTTTTGTGAAAAAAAAAGAAATATTTTTGGTTCATTCCATTAGCTCATTAATAAAGTAAAATATATTCCACTTGATTTAGAATTGTAATATAAACTTATTACCTTGTTAGCTTGGTCTTTTTCTATAGCCTTTTTTGCTCATCTTGATCAAAGGTGTTAATCATTTTGTAAGTGACATTTGATTATTTTAGAATATAAACATATTTTGTGTTCAACCCCATTGGGTCTGGAACATGAACTACCACACAGCCTGCCTGTCCAGAACATGAGTCTCCCCTCACTACAGCCTGATCTGTTTTTTCTCAAACCTCCCTAGTTTACTGATTCCCACAATCCAGCCCAGTCCAGGACTAGGAACAACTCTCCACCAAGCTCTTACTCTTTCTCTTCCTCTTTCCAGCCTCATGCTAACTGAGACCTTTTTCCTCTAGGACTGGAAACTCTGTTTCACGATCACCTGGCACTCGTGAGGTAGCCACATGAACACATACACACACATACGTAAACATTTCTCTATCTAAACAAAGGCAATAACTCTGGTTTCCAATATAAACACACTAGTCTGGAATTAGGGGATAGCTTTGCTTGCTCTGTGGGTGCACACACAGAGTAAAGTAAGCTTATTCCCGTATTATCAAAATCAAACTTGAACTCAAACCAAACACCTGTTTTCCTTTGTTTTAGAAATGAAATGAACTGAATTGGTAATCAACTCATGCATCTCAAATAAATAAGCTGTTTGGATTTCTCACCGGTAAAATGGTTTCCCCCGCAAATCTATAGGACCCAAACTTTGGCATGGCAACAGGGGCTGGCTTAGTAGTGCCTGTTTCAGGATTGCGCATGCGTGGATTGATTTGTATGAAAATACCATTAAAAGGGGGTAGTATTTGCTTAAACAACAGTTATGTACATAAAAGGAGTATGATATTTTATTTTGGATAATATGTTCATTGTTTAATTGTGTATTTGATGTAGAAATGTTTATATCAGAATTCTGATTATTATTTTGTCAAATTATTTTTTGTGCTTTATAGTGGAAATTTTCTAGGGGGAGGAGTTTAACCTAGAAAAGGAGCTCTTCAAGCTAGGAGGGGGGAGTTAGGAGAAGGTGGATTGTGGGGTAGAATTGGAGCTGCCTGCAACAATCTAGTGTTTTTTTTTGTACAGTAATTAATGTATATATTTCGTATTATAGCTTTGTGTTGTTTTTTTTCTGGTTAGTTTGTGGTTTTCACTTTGTTTTTTTTGGGGTGTGGACTCTGGGAAAGTAGTTCCTCATAATAAACACCATTGCACATCTTTGCAATTGTGGCTGTGCCATCGTTATTGTTATCTTCTATCTATGCCTCTAAACTCTGCAAGGAGGAGACTGTGACATATATGGTGTTAGTAGTGGGATGGCAAGCCGTAGAGTGCTACGTTCCCAAAGAGGGAGGCCTGGAATGTGCTCTCAAAAAGCCCGATCAACGAAGCCAGAGATGGAGGCCTCGGATACAGTTGATTCGGATGGCTCAGAGGAGAATGCAAATAAGGAGGCAGGCACATGCCCTAAAATGCAACCAGGAATGTCGGCGCAGACAGAGGAAACAAAACTGGTATCTTTATTTCAAGACTTTTTGACAGGACAGCAAAAGCGAGATGAGGGGTTTCTAAGGGAATTGCATGACTTTAGGTCATCAGTGTTGTCTCTACACTCTGCAAGGACGAGACTGTGACATCCTCCCAAGTGATCTTACAACCCTCTTAATCAGCCCAGAGGAGTTGGTAATTCCACATACATCCTATTCCAACAGCTCCTTTCCCTCGTGTGTGCCAATTACTCATTCAGACCAGTTGTGCCTCGTTCTTGACACATATTCAGTGTTACTGCATTACTGCTTAATTACATTGCAGGAGGTACAGAATAAGAGTAGTTACTACAATAAGTTAACCGAACCATGTATTGCATGTACCACAAAGTAAGGAAAAATAAGATTTGCATTAATAGCTGCAAGTAATTTCCTGCTAGAATTGGAGAAGTAATAAACTTGAAAGAACAGGGTAATAATGAAAATGATAAACAAACCATATTGGTGTGCTGGGGAAAAGCTAGCAGTATCTGTCTTGTGGTGCTGTCCAAACTCTGCGTTACTGTTTGTATTGAGCTCAATAAAGGCAAAACTGTACAAGATAGCCTAAAGCTCTTATGGTTAAAGAGTTTTGATCAGGATTCTGCAGGTTTTCCCAATTAACAGGTGGCAGTGTTGGCTCAATCCACAACAATTGGATTGTTGAGCCATCTTTTTGAGCCAAGATGGTGGCTTTATCACAAAACCACTTCTCACTTTATCACAAACACACTGAGCTTCTACTCGGTTAGAACAGAGTAAAATGTTAATAGACACAAAACTCAAGTCCCAACTGTTTTCACACCTTACAGCTCATCTAACTGTCTGTGACAGGATTTGTATACAGGAAGGAGCTTTGCAAATGTACCTGTACCACCTCACTGCTCCAATCACTTTAAAACTCACAGTGTGGATCAGTCACTGTTCAGCCCTTTCAGAGTCACTGACACACACAGGACAATGATGCCACTGATTCTACTGCTGGGGACACTGGGGCTCTTTGCTCAAGGTGAGGATTACAGATTAAAGGTGAGGATAAAATACTTCTCTAATTCTATTATTTTTATGTTGCTAGCATTCATTTCACAATATTAACTTAAGTTTTAAAGACCTTTGAATAAATTTAGAATAAACCTAAAATTCAAAGAACTTCAACAGAAATGTAGTTAATGTGTTTTCTGAAGCAAAATATATGAACAAATGTTAAAAATGTATGTATTAATAATTAATTATTTGTGGCTATTTTACCTGAAGAGTCCAGTGGGCAGATTGTTCTGACTCAGTCTCCAGCTCAGTCTGTTCTCTCAGGAAGCTCTGTCTCTATCAGCTGTACAGCCAGCAGCTCTGTTACCAGTGGTAGTACCAGCTTCTTGCACTGGTACCTGCAGAAACCTGGCCAGGCTCCACAGCTCCTGGTTCATTACGCAACAACCCGTCAGTCTGGGGTTCCTGATCAATTCACTGGCAGTGGGTCTGGAACAGCCTTTACACTGACAATCACTGGAGTCCAGGCTGAAGATGCAGGAGATTATTACTGTCAGCAGAGTGACAGCACTCCATTCACACAGTGATACATGTCAAAAACCTTCCTCAGCTGTACAAGAGCTGCCCTGGCTCATCAACAGGAACCACAGAGGACAGAGACTGAGAACAGCTGCAGAGCTGCTACAACAGTGAACAGAGCTGGGTTTGGAAACATTGTGTAATAAACAAACAGAAAGAATCTGAAGATGGATTTATATATTAAGCTTAGTAAACTATGAAACTGAAAATTACAAATCAAATAATGTTAATTTACACATAAATGCCATCAGAAAAAAATCATAAAAACCCTGACCTGTGCAAATAAGAGCTGCTTTCTTCCTGCTAAGAGCCCCTCTATACCAGACAGACAGAACATAGGAAGCCCCTTCTGTCAGACCACAGGAGAGAGGACCAGCAGACCAAAGGAGATATTAAGGACAGAACTGAGGTACTGAGTTTCTTTCTGCAGGCAAAATATAGACAAACTGGTCAGGAGAGCTGAGACTGAGACAATGAACAGAGTGGAAACAGAGAAGGGTTCTCTAGAGCAGTGGTTCTCAAAGTTGGGTCCTTGGACCACCAGTGGTCCGGGAGTGTTGGCAGGTGGTCTGCGGGCTGACCTAATCATCTTTCTTAAAACAAGTCTACGGTGTTTAAGTCAGAGGAAAGAATATCGTAGTGTTCGCTGTGAAGGGGCTCTCCCTAGGAACACTGTTAAGAACTGCAAGCTGTAAAAAGGGGGAGGAGGGACTTGTGTGTTGATTATAGGTATCAGGGTTTCACCAGCCATTAAGGGGACTGTGTGTCAGTAATGGGGCGAGCATCAGCCTAGTTGGCTTGGCTGGCTTGAGGGTCTGCCGAAAGGGCAAAGTTTCCATTCATTCTCCTTGGCTGTATCCTTCTGTTGCCTTTGTGTTTTCATGAAGCTTGAGTTATGGCAGACCACCTTGCCTCTTCAATCTCCCCATCAGCGCCTATCGCTTCAGTGTTTTAGTTTTATACACCATGAATGAAATGATGTCACACACTGACAACGAGACAGTCAGTTTGGCGGTGATGTCCTTGCTGCCATGCAGCAGTCTATTGTCAATAGTGATGCACGGGTCAGCTTTTTTTTACCCGCACCCACCCGACCCGATTTAAAATGATTAAAGTACGGACCGAAGGCGGTCCGAACCCGCTCCATGAGAAATTACGCCGAACAATATTCGAACATTCATTTGATCAACATTTATTGAAACAGCTTATCCAGATTCCTTGTTTTAAACAGACTAACGTAGCCTAGTCTTGTGACTGTGATTTTTGTAAAGTACTTCACAATTGATGCAGATAACGTAACCTGTGCTTTTTTCTTCTGTTGTGCTGACTGGCTCGCCAAACGTCTCCCACCTCTCTCCTTCTCTTTTCTTTATTTTTATCTCACTGTTCTGGAGTTGCGTCCTGATCTGCTCTTACGAGGTTGCCATTATGTTTTTTTCTTTGTAATACACTGTTGTCTGTTTGCTTACGTTTTGTCCCGCTTTGCCTTGTGATACAACAAAATGAGGCTTAAATATGGTAAAACGTCCATTTTAAACCTTAAACCCACTTAATTTAAGATACAAATTAATATTTTGCTTTTGGTCATATATCAACCCGCACCTGCCCAAAGCGATCTAAAATCTTTTTTTGAACCCGAGTCAACCCGTGCATCACAAGTTGTCATGATTGCGTGGTTAGGCTGTTTAAGTTTTGATATGTGAGTGTTGTTCGACCATTGCACTAATTATTGTCCGTACCGTTTTGTTCTTACTTTCGAATATCTTACTTTGAGTTTGAAAGTTCAAAGTGTAATTTAAAGAAGCAGTCAAAGCAGAAGGGTTATTATGGAGCATTTGCTCAAATCTGGGACTTTGAAACGTAAATATATCCACGACAGTGACAGCGCAAGTGCGAGTAAGATGCAGAATAGAAGTGAAAATGTGAGTGAGGTATTTTGTGAATCACACCAGCAGTGCTGAAATTCTAATTCCAACAGCTTGATAAATGTGATGTGCCAGGAAGCAGAAGGTGTGCTTAATGTGATGTCTTCGTCTGCTTCTGGACATGAGACTAAAGTTGTTCAGCTTGTCTCCAGATATCACTTCCCTGATTGTTCACCAAAAGCAGCTCCATTCTTGTTCAAGCTTCACATGAACTTTTTAAGTAATAAAAACATTTGCAAAATATACAGCTTTGTTTGTAAAAATATTAGATAAGATCACTTTATTAGCCATATACAATTTCTTGCATTAGGAATTTGTCTTTTCATATACCCCAGCTTGCTCTCCATGAGACACAAAGACACGGAGAGAAGCTTGGGTTCAGAGCGCAGTGTCAGCCATCAGTTCTAGCAGGTGGGGCTAAGGGCCTTGCTCAGGGGCCCAACGGAGTAGGATTCCTCTGCCAGCTGCAGGAATTAAACCGGCAACCTTCCAGCCACATGCACAGATCCTCAGCCACAGAGCTACCGCTCCGCCCATATTAGTACTTTTCATAAAATTTAATTCAATATTAGTTATTTTTAGTACATTAATAGGTGATCATTTTTACAGGGTAAGAAGTGGATGTAGGCATAGGTGGTCCACCACATCTGTAACTCGGTGTAAGTGGTCCGTGGACCATAGCACTTTGTGAACCACTGCTCTAGAGGATATCTAAATACAGCCTGACCAATGCAAAGGCTGGAGAGATTGGACAGTGAGGGATTCTCTTTACTGTTGCTTCTTGTGCCCCAACCTACACATCTATGGCTTTCAAACAATATCTATGGCTTTGATGGAATGAGAAAGGTGAACCTGTGTATAAAAGCTAGCCTGTGATTGGAAACCATACAGTGTGATTGACTTGGTTAAGACATTAATGTAAACTCTAGCAAAGTATGTTGGACCTTTAGGACTGTGAGTCTTTTATGAATGCTATGGCTGAAACTGAGGTGTCAATTACACTCATCCCCACCCGAGTGAACAGTACTTGTTGGAAAAGCTTAAACACACATTCATGTAATTAGCTAATAAATGTGTACTTTTTAAAACTGTATACAAGTTATGTTTTGCAGTATTGAAAAAAAAGTTATCTTTTGCAGTGTTGAAAACGTCTGTAAGTCATGTTTTGCAGTGTTTCGAATGTGTATTCTTATTATTATCATTTAGATAAAAGTGATATAATTTGTTTGCCTGTTTTATAATAAATGGAACACCGACAAAAGTATTCTGCATCAATCATTTTATTTCAGCAATCTTGATACATTTTAGGTTTGCTAGAGTTGTAACCCATTTTAACACATTAAGTTTAATAGTTTTAAATCACACACTGATATATATAGGTCTTTTATAACTTTTATGTTGAAACCAGACAATCTTTTTGAATGTTTCCAAATTCCCATTCCAAATTCTTGTGTGGGAAACAGTTAGAATCAGAAAACTCTGCCTTTTCTCTTTAAAAAGTGAAACTTTCCTAAGTAGGTATAAAATGTAGCAAGCCAGTGCTCACCTGGTAAGTGACTTGGGTGAGTGCTGACAGTCAGGCACTGTGAAGCATAGTTCAGGACCCTATGCAGACGGTATAATCCGGAAGTGGAGAAGGACAACAGGGAGGAGACGACGAGGATCAGGAGGGGTTGATAGAGAGGGGGGTGTGACGATGGTGAACTGGTGATTGGGGGGCATGGCCAAGGCAAACAAGTCCTGAGAGTCCAGGGGGGAAATCCGGGGTGAAGTCCAAGGTCCAGAACCGGATGATCCATCCAAGATGAAACAAAACAAGATTAAAACCCGAAATGGGATCCGGGACAGGGACAGGGAATAAAAACAGGATGATGAGGCCAGGTGCTTCGAGCCCCGGACTCAGATGCCCAGGACGCCGTGATGAAACCTATGCCGTCGGGACTCTCCTGGACCCGCTGGTAGGTGGGCTTCCGGGCGTCCATCTTCCAATGCTGAGTGGGGAATAGTGAGAGCGCCAGGCTTAAATAAGTAGGGGCAGGATTGGGTGCAGGTGCACTTAAACAGCAAAATAAGAAAGAGCAGGAGCGCCCTTAAGAAGAGGGATTACGATCGTGACAGGCACCAGGTGTCTTCAGACTTCTGACTCTGGGTAATTCTGAGGAAACTGTCTGTCATGTGACTGTCTAATGCCAGAATGTCTTCAAGATGTCTTGTGTCCATCTTGTGCTTTGTCCACAGGTTCTACTTTTCAGCTGAAGTCATACGGGACCTGACTCCTCATGTTGGTTTCAATCACATTGTTACAACCCCAAGTGTCTAGGGGTAAAGGGATGTAACATTTAGGATACTTTTTGGATGCAGTTGGGTTCTGGTGAGGGACTTAGGAAGTGTGATACGTTTTGGTGCACAAGTGATTTATTTTAAGGTGAATAAATAACTGGTACGTGATAAGACACAATAACACAGGGATAGGGAACTAGAGTGGTGCCAAAGAAAAGAAAACAATAAACAAAATAGAGCTGGCTAAGAAATTGAGGGAAAGCTGACCTAACTACAAAAGAAACACACGGTCTTCAGCATCTTCAAACGCCCTAGCTAACCTTCACTGACTACCCAAAACCATACAAGACAAAAGGCACTCACCTGGCCTAAACTAGTGTTACTAATACAAAAATCAACTATGTGTGTAGAATTGACCGAAAAACCTTAACTAACCCTTTACTCAAAAGTTCACACAAATATACAAGTGAACCATGAATACAAACGAGAGTAGACACAAGTAACAGGGTACAAAAGAACACAGAGGGTGATACAATACGTCTGGACAGGGTAATAGCTAAATAAAGGATAACACAAACAAACAAACAAAAGTACAAGGAGATGAACACAAACCAACAAGAGCTGAAGCTATACAAAAACACACGGACAAAGTGAAGCCGAAGCAAAAACTAAAAGTGAAATGAAATCGAAGCTGAGCCGAGCGGGACCGAAGTCAAACAAAAGGCCCCTTCCTTCTGAAAACCTCAAAGTTATGTACTGAATAAGCTGAGTTCTGATTGGTCGAGAGTTAACTAATGACGACATCATATGGAAACAATGATGTAATGATGGACCAATAGGGGAGGGAGAACAAGGTCAGGAAGTGTGGAACATAGCAACAAAGCACACATGGACCACACACTGGGACTTACACATTGTCAAAAACGGCATCAACAATCATATTGACAGTGTTTGACGGGGGTTGTGTGAAGTGCACTTCAGCTCTCAGGTTTCCTGTTTTTACTGAAGAATAATGTCCAGTGCACTCTTGGTCCGCAGTTAGATTAAATACGAACAAGGTGTAACCTTTTGCAAACTCATTGTGGTCGAGCAGCACTGATTAATCTTTCAGATTTCTATCTCCTTTTTCCACTAGATTAAAATATTTATGATGGGACAAGTGGATGGGACATTCAGTCCATCTACAAAGTGTCACGGGCGTCCAAAGGGACTAACCGTGGAAAGCGGGAGAGCGGAAAAAGACCCATATGCGTAGCGGCGGAACAGGAAAAAGGCCCGGGCTCGTTAGTGCAAAGAGTTCAGGAGTGCCGTATAGAAACCTATGCCCTCAGGTAGTGGACGTGGGGCGACCTGGTGCTAGGCGGGTCTCAGGACATCCGAACGTCAATGCTGAGCAAGGGCAGAGTGCAAGACCCGGAGATATTTAGCCCAAGGGAAAGAGAGGGACCGGAAGGGCAGCAGGCAGGAAACTAGGGACAGGACAGAGTAGGAGCGCCCTCTGGCTGCAGAGGGTGTGACACAAAGTTCATGACTGTAGACAACAACTATCTCCCTTTATACGGATCAGGAATCATGTAGTGTAACACTCATCCCCTGAACCTGAAAGATGAGTGTTCATGCAGTGCACATCAAGATGCTTGTGCAGGCGTTGAATGGTTTACTAGGGTGTATTTAAAACTTTATTGCCTTATTTTCACATCCAGTAATAAAGTAATAAAACAAATAGTATAAAGGATAGGAACCTTCTTATGACTTTGTCTCTCTCTCCCTTTACTTATTCCAAGTGAATAAATGTAGTCATCTCTCTGCAGCTGCAGGGTATGAGCATCCTGATGTACAGTTCATGGGTCACATGATGATCTCTGCCCTGTCCAGAGAGATGTCTATTTCTGACTTTTCTCTCACAGTCACTCTGGAGCAGAGCAGACTAGTGCCAGAGTAACAGCCTGCATTCCTGGATCAACACCTGGACGTCTGAACCACAAAACACTCAGCACTGGATTGTCTCTCCTGTAATGCTCTTCTGCTTTATCATGTTGGAGATCATGGTCACAGATCCAGTAGGCTGTGACAAGGACTTCTGGGCTTCATGATGGAGCAGCAGGTTTGCCCCTAAGCTTGTTCCCCCCTCCTGATTTACACAGGCATGAATCATTGCTCTTACACCTGGTATTCGACAAACGTGGCTGGAGGGTCATGATATTCTCTTCTTGGGAAGCCCTCAGCAGGTAGAGGGAAATAATTACCCTCACTCACTTTTCCACTGGAACAGATAATCTGCCGAAAAAGTCATCATCAATTGGGGTTAGGGGTGAGTAAAGGAGCAATATTAAATCTGGGTTAGACTGCTAGGAGTGGTGTATAGATCCCACAGAGAACGTAATGTATTAGTCCATATTCCACTTGAGGTTATTAGAGAAATCAGCATCGCCTATATTTAAGGTGAGATATACAGTGGTGTGAAAAAGTGTTTGCCCCCTTCCTGATTTCTTATTTTTTTGCATGTTTGTCACACTGAAATGTTTCAGATCATCAAACAAATTGAAATATTAGACAAAGATAACACAAGTAAACACAAAATGCAGTTTTTAAATGAAGGTTTTTATTATTAAGGGGAAAAAAAATCCAATGTAGCATCACTGACATAGTCATTGATGTATAATTAGCATTCAAATAACATTAAAATAAAGTGGTAAAAGCAAAAAAAATGCTTGTGAGAGAAAAAGGAGTTATCACAGATGACCTGGATGGCCCTGAAATCCAGCTGTTTGAGCACATCAATTATGAAGGAAAGGAAGTGACCCTACAAAAGGAAAACAATCTTCATGAAATCGCTTTCAGCAACACTTCTTCCCACAAAGTGAAAGGTGGAGTCTGGGTGCTGTACGAACACATCCATCGCCAGGGATCCCAGGTCGTTTCCTTCCCTGGGGAAAATTATGTCCCAGTTATGTCATGTGTGCCTCCGGCATCAACATCAACATCCGGCATCACATTCTCTCCACTACGCATATCATTTCCATACCCCCTCCCTCCTCATCCATTTTCTCTGGTTCCCTCCTCTCCAGCTTCTCTCTTCTTGACTCAGCATCCCTCAATAAACTAGTTACATGCATGAAACCCACCACACCTATTTTAGATCCCATTCCCACCACTTTATTTCAGTCCTGTTTCTCTTCTCTCTGTCCCATTGTCCTCAATATTATAAATGAATCCATGAGCACTGGCATTGTACCAATGGTCCTCAAAACTGCAGCCATTACCCCCATGCCAAAAAAGCCTAACATGGCTTTCACCCCATCTCCAACTTACCCTTTCTTGCAAAAATTCTAGAACCTGCTGTCACACTTCAGTTACATAACCACCTCATGACAAACAACCATTTCGAACCCCTCCAATCTGGCTTCCGTCAACTTCACAGCACAGAAAGGTCAAAGTGACTAACAATCTCCTAAAGGTTTCTGATTCTGGTTCTCTTTCTATACTCATCCTTCTTGATCTCAGTGCTGCTTTTGACACTGTTGACCATAACATCCTACTTTCTCATCTTGAGAATTTTGGAGTTTCTGACACTGCTCTCAGATGGTTCAAATCTTACCTCACTGATTGCTGTCATTTTGTCTCTCTTAATGGGTACAAGTCTGAAATTGGTCTTGTTAAGTCTGGTGTTCCTCAGAGCTCAATACTGGGCCCCTTGCTTTTCAGCATTTACATGTTTCCACTTGGTCAGCTTTTAAGATCACAGGTCCTCAGCTTTCATTTCTACGCTGACGATACTCATATATACATCCATACCAAACCTGACACTGATGTGGCTGTCTCTATTCTATCTAATTGCATCTCTGACATAAAAATTTGGATGACTCAAAACTTCCTTCATCTTAACTGCGACAAGACTGAAGGCATGCTTATTGGCACCCCCCATCAACTTCGTAAAGCCAGTCCTGTAACTCTATCTGTAGATGGTTCTTTACTTGAACTTCAATCTAAATCGAAAAACCTTGGGGTTAAATTCGATTCTGGCTTAACATTCGACCCTCATGTGCACCTCAGAAATATTGCTTGACTACGTCCTATGCTATCATTAACTGTGGCTGAAAAGCTGATCAACACATTTGTGTTTTCTCAAATTGACTACTGTAATGATCTACTCGCTAGGGTATCTAAATCTATATTGAACAAACTGCAGTATGTCCAAAACTCAGCAGCCAGAATCCTGACCAGGTCTAGTGCAAATGATCACATTACTCCTATCCCGGAGTCTTTGCACTGGCTTCCAGTCAAATTCCGTGTAGATTTTAAAATTCTCATGCTCACAGCCATCATGAGCAACACCTCTCATCCGCTTCATGGAACTGTTACTGTTACTCGGAAGCAGAGCACTTTTAGCAACAGACTGCTCCAGCTACGGTGTTCAAGGGAACGTTGAACGTCAATTCAAAGTACAGAAATTAATTTTCACAAGGGAAAGACTCCAACTCAGAATGACCATAAGATGGAGCAACTTCCCCATTTCTTAACTAGAAGCAAAAAACAAAAAAAAATACTCTTTCTCATCTTAGATCTCTCTATAGAAGCACTGCAATTCTTAAAAGAGACCCAAACAACTCTAACCCGCAGAGAAACACAGAATCCCAGCTTGCTTGCAGGAGACAACAGTGGTTGTGGCTCATCGCAACATTGCACTTCTTAATTCTCATAAAATTCAAACAACATTTAAGGATTTCAAAAATATGAACTTTAAGTACTGAAAACCTTGTAACAGTGTAAACATTGGGCATTGGTGCTATTCATAGGAGACCAGTAATACATGAAGATTAGAAAGCAGCACAATATAAAGAATATAGTACATGTGACCCAACGCGATGAGGTCACACTTGTTTTTCCAGCTCAGGCCTTTTCTGTCTGTGACAAGATTTGTATACAGGAAGGAGATTTGCATACCTGTGCTTCCTCACTCCTCCAAACACTTTAAGACTCACAGTGTGGATCAGTCACTGTTCAGCCCTTTCAGAGTCACTGACTCACACAAGACAATGATGCCACTGATTCTACTGCTGGGGACACTGGAGCTCTTTGCTCAAGGTGGGGATTAAATAAATTATTTCTTGAATACTCTGACAAAGAGTATTCAGTACTTCAATAGTCTTATTATTTGATATTAAACTAAGTCTTTATAACAAATTGAATAAAAACATAAATGTTTTATCACAAAAGGTAAATTAAAAAGCCAAAATTGAAATTTAGGCACAACAATAGACGTATATTTACAACAAGTAATTCAACAACTAATAATTTAATGTGTTACCATTTCACCTCCAGATTCCAGTGGACAGATTGTTCTGACTCAGTCTCCAGCTCAGTCTGTTCTCCCAGGAAGTTCTGTCTCAATCAGCTGTACTGCCAGTCAGTCTATTAACGATGAGCTCAACTGGTACCTTCTGAAACCTGGTCAGGCTCCACAGCTCCTGGTTTATGGTGCAACAAGGCATCAGTCTGGGGTTCCTGATCGATTCAGTGGCAGTTACTCTGGCACAGTCTTCACACTGAAAATCACTGGAGTCCAGGTTGAAGATGCAGCAGCTTATTACTGTGGGCAGGACTGGACTGGGTGACACAGTGATACATGTCTGTACAAAAACCTCCCTCAGCTCTAAAAGAGCTTCTCTGGCTCATCAACAAGAACCACAAAGAACAAACTCTGAACAGCTGCAGAGCTGCTGCAGTTGAACAGGGTGGGTATGCCACACACTGATATACATTTTTTAAATACATTCATCTTAATTGTCAAATATATTTTTAGAAATATGTAAATGACTATGAGATGCAGTTGATACAAAATAAACTCATAGTTTAACTCTTAAAACATAGGTTATATCACTGTTTCCACAATATATTAATATCTGATCTTGACAAGTTTACTCACTGTACTATATTACTGGTATGAAGTACTGTATGAATCTCATACATCTGACACATATTGCATTATCTACTACACTGATTCTTGTAAAAATCATTTCTTCTCTTTCACTCAAGTGTCAGTCCTTTCTATGACCTACTTCAAGGTCATCTCACTAGATTCACTGGTGGACTCTCGGATGAATTGAAGCTCGCGCCTGTGGTTCTCACTCCTACTAGCAAATCCCTTTTGGGGAGTAACATTGGAAGACATTCGACTACAGGACTTGCTCTGTCTCATTAACAGGATCAGAGCAACTGCAGAGCAATGGGAGGAAACAGAGCTTGGTTTGTACATCACTTTCAAATATTGAGCATTAAACATATTGATTTTAATTATTTTTAACTTAGCTTTTTTAAATATATATATATACATTATGTATTTAAGCATTTAAACTTCAAAGGCTTTGCAATTGAAATGATGTATTAAAGAAGTAATGCTAATAAACTCCATTTTTATATACAAAAGACATTTGCTTCTGTTAAAGCAGAAGGATTATTTTGTAAATGACATGAGACTGTACCATACACAGGACACTGTCTCTTCAGGTGACAATCAGATGAAGCAGTAGGCTGGAGACACTGAAGGCCTGGATGATTTTAATGAAGATGTGTTGATATTCAAATATAATCATAACAAGCAACAGAGACTGCAGTTATTTATACTGATCACAATAAGGAGATCATTTTTTTGCTATCTCCAAATGTACTTTTATTAATTCAACTGTAGTTTCAAGGTATATTATTTCAACTAGAATTAAGAGTTATTGAAGATTTCTAATAATATTGTTTTGTCTTTAATATGTTGGTCCTCTATGCAGATGCACAGGAATGTGGCTAAGAGGTTACAGAAAAGTAAAGCAGCATCAAAGTGTAATGATATATAGTGCAGATGGACTCCATCAAGTCTGCTACCAAGGTCACTATTCATCACCTAAAAAAAGATTCACCAATGGGGATCTACAGGGTGGATACCAGAACTATACCTGAAAGCATCTCAGCCAACCATCAGATTGTCATGAAATATCTAAAAAGCAAGAACCCGACACCTTTTCAAATGCTAACTCACTAGCTCTGCATCTCTCTCCAGCTGAACTGGCAATTTGACTTTTCCAACTACATGACTGCAACTTTTCTCCAAAAAACACAAGGCCCAAAAAAATGAGACAGTAAAGTACAGAATATGACCAAAGTATCCAAATAATTTTGCAACATAGGGATTTTTTTTTGCCTGAATGATGAAATAAAACAGTTGGATTCTTTTTGTCAACATTCTAAAATATAGCGAATATTCAGAACCAAGCTGTTGCTAGAATGAACCAAGATCTCCACCCTATCTACCTTGCGGACCCAGGAAGACAAAATATGCATAGATTGTTATTTCAAGACCAAAGTTCAGGTATGTTTACTATGGCACAGCTGCTTGAGGGCCAATGCTAGCTGCTAATTCCAATGCAAGCTTTCACACATTATTCGTCTCTCTCTGCACCAGGTACACTCCCAGCATAGAGTGATTAACTACCAAGTTGTAGCCAGCTCTTCTCAGAGGAAAGTTTAATTTATAAAGGACGTTTGGCCAATGGATCTTTGAGTATAAAACTTCCTTATTCGCGTTATAGTTCTCAAGAGTTATTATTATTCCAAACATGTTTGATGTTTAGCTCACGACAGTAAATACATACTTTACTTTTATATGAGAATGTGATTTAATAATATGAAACTAATGAAACCTGAACTAGACCATAAAGCTTGTAGTCGATTTATTTTAACTCTGAAGTTATTAACTCCTAGTAATCCCGAGATGAATAATCAGCCTTTCATATCACATCAGATTGTTTCACAAAATATATTCTATTTCATTTGATAAAAATATTTTCATTATATATCAATAAATTGTATATTGTATTTTTATAATTTTTATAATCCATGTGTGACACTGTAAATTACTGTTTAAATTCTAAAAGTTGTTCAATGGTCTTACAATGAATATGACCTTTTTATTTTGAATGATACTTATATATAAACTGTGGGCTGCAAATTAAAAAAAATAAATGTGACTTTAAATTGTATTATTATTCAAATACTTCAATAACAGTGTCCTTACAGTTTAATCTTATTTAAAGTCCACACCACTACTGCAACTATTGCACCATTACTGCAACTATTGTATTTCCAATACATCTGTCACAGGGTGATTTGATTCTGTTTTTGACTCCATGAGATTATTTCAAATCTAAGAATAACAGTTAATAATTTAAGAATGGAGCTTTACCTGTTTATAGATTCCACTACCGAAGTATTTAAAAAAGCTGAAAGTGAGACTTCTACTGGTTTGCAACAGTGCCCTCTACTGTTATTAATTATTTTGCAGCCGTAAGACAAAACTTCATTATGTTTTAGAAACAAAACTCTGGTCAGCAGGGTCAGTTATTGTTATCAAGAAGATTAAGAAGGTCATATCTGGTCCAGCCACAGTGCCCAATGTGTTATATATGCAGGTGGCAGGTGTGGAACTGTGTTTTCTGATAGAGTATGATTAACATCTTATTACTAAGATTGACTAATTTACTTAATCTGAAATTGCTTTAAAGGCAGAACTAAACATTAAATACAACAGCGAGCAAAATATGTCAGTAAAACTTCTGTAAACTATGCACAATGATGCAGGACCAGATTCCAGTTCACATTTCTTCACAGACCCCTTGTGTTTACAGCTCTCCTTGGCTAAAAGTATTTCTCTATCAAGGAAAATAATTGACAGCACTCAGTGCTCTGGGAATGTTTATAGCTCTGTGAGTTTAATGCTGCATGACTGAGAGCTGCCCTTCATGACAACACAACCCACAGCAACAATGACTTTAATCACCATCTTCATCTGGACACTTGTCATCTGTGCTCACGGTAAATAGCAATTAGATTAATGCATCTTAACATAGCACATTGTCAGGGGAAGGGTTGTTGAATTAGTTCCTCAATGGATAAATTATGATGGTCCAGCTGCTATAGCACTTATGTGCAAGAGTGGAAGTTTAGTAGACAGTGCACCCAAAACCAAATATACAGTGTGAAATAATTGAAGACAAAACAAAAAAATGATAACGCATCAAAGCTATGCTAAGAAAGTTCTAATCAAAAGGAATCACACCACACTCGGATCCTCTCTCCATGAACTCTTCCCCCTCTTAGCTTAAAGAGCCACTTAAATATGGAACATACCATTGTCTCTTAAAATTATTCACATTTATACTTCACAAAATGAAAATTTGCCCCATAACAATTTTTGCTTATGACACTCTTGTATCAATAAGGTTAAAATAATACAAATTTCCTTTATTATAATAATTTATTAGAATTATATTCACTGCAATGGTGCTTCCCATTGCAGAAATGTCTGCATGCTCTCTTCAGCACAAGCAATACAAAGCCAGCCAGTGAGGAGAGTACAGGTTTGGACATCCCAAGCCACTGTGCCTGGAAGTTAGACACCCAGCATAACAACAAGAAAAAAGACAGACAGACAAGAGCGGTTTTTAAACAACAGATAAGTACTGTACAAATAAATAAACAGAAAGTAACACTCGTGTATGACTGATTTCTTTGTGGAATACTGGTTGAGGAGTAAAATGTAAGTGTGTTTGTGTTTGTATGAAATATGAAGCTGCAAGCCAAGCTACGATTGTGTACCCTCACGACTAGCCAGCAGTTAAGTAAGTTCACATACAATACAGTATATATAACAATCTCTACTCTGTAAACCAGTGCCTGTGGCTGATGACAGAGAGCTGATGGTGGAGTACCTAGTCTCTTGGGGCTGAAGTTTACAGCTCAAATACAAAATGGGTTGTTCCTCCCCTGCCTTCCCTTGAGAAACCACCGCTCTGGGGCCCACTGCAGAGACATCCCCTTGGACCAGAAGCCTCTTATGGAAATCTGGACTCCAAAGTACTGGGGCAGAGACAAGATCCTTGAGGGTTTTGAATGCCTTCTCACACTCATTTGTCCACACAACTGGATTTTTGGCTGCTTTGGTAGTGAGGTTAGTCAACGGTACGGCAATGGAGGCTAACTGAGGAATGAAATGTCTATACCACCCAACCAAACCCAGGAAAGATCTCACTTGTTTTTTGGTCTGGGGTCAAGGACTGTTCTAAAAGGCCTCCACCTTGTCCACTAGAGGACGAACCTCACCTTTACCCAGTTGGTAGCCCAAGTACCGGGCCTCTCCTATGGCCCACTCACATTTTCAGCTATTGAGTATTAATCTGGCACAATGTGTCTTCCCCAGGACCTGACAGAGATGTTGAAGGTGCTGCTCCCAGGTGTTGCTGAAAATGACCACATAATCTAGGTTTGCAGCACTGTCCACCTCACAACACAAAAGCTCTCGGTTCATTAGCCTTTGGAACGTTGCAGGAGAACCATGCAATCCAAATGGCATCACAGTAAAATGGTATAAGCCTAGTGGTGTTCTAAATGCCGTGTAAGGTCTAGGTGCTTCCTCCAAGGGTCTAAGGTCCTAATGAAGCTGGCAGACCCTATCTTCTCAAGGAGGTCATCAATACGTGGGCTTGAGCGTGTGTGTCTGGCACAGGTGTTGAGTTCTCGGGTCCTTTATCCTGTGAAACCGCTGACGGTGCTGGGGTACGCTGTCATGTGCCGGTGTGGGAAGTGTCAGTCTCGGACTCCCTGTGGATGTCATGTTTCCTGATGTTGCTTCCAGAGCTTGAGGCACAATGCAGCTGTGGGCAGGACTTCCTGAAGGGAGGTTTTAAGCCCACATAATTCTTGCAAAAACCCCTCTTCTCTTCTTTGTTGCCCAGATAGGAAGTCCCGGAGTAGATCCGTCATCTCCACCTGAGGTTGTGTCCTGTGTGTCTTGGCCATGCTCCCAATTCCTCATATTGTTTTCTCTCATCATCATCACCTTCCTCTGATGAGGATACTGTGTCCTATGGCTCATCTGCTTTCAGATACCTTTGCTTGAGACCGCAGGCCTGTCCTCTTCTTCCCAGGATGCACTGCTTTGTGGCTGGCCATCCCACTGCTACCTCCAAACATCAGTGTAAGGGCTGAAGGAGTTGTTGAATTAGTTCCTCAATGCACAAAGTGAGGAGGTTTTGAAAGACAAAAAAACAATTCTTTTCTAGCCCTCTCAGACATATTAACTTTATAAAATTATTTTATTTGTAATATATTTATTTGATGTTATTTTATTTCAGGTTCCAGTGGCCAGGTTACTGTGACTCAGACTCCATCAGTGACACCTGTTCTGTGTTCCAGCACAGACAGTCACTGCAAGTTGTACGATCAGCCACTCTGTGGATAACTGTTATTATAGTAGCTCATGGTAGATCTGTCTTGCTCAGTACTATCAGAAACCTGGAGAAGCTCCCAAACCCCTGAACTATGGGGCAATAATCCACCCATCTTGGATCCCAGAGCATTTCAGTGACAGTGGGTCTGGAACAACCTTTACACTGACCATCATTGAAGTCCAGGCTAAACATACTGGAAATTATTACTGTCAGAGTTACCACTATATTGATAGGAAGAATGTGTTCACACAGTGATACACGTCTGTACAAAAACCTCCTTCAGCTCTACAGGGCCGTTCTGGCTCATCAACAAAACCTGAGAACAGTTGCAGAGGTGTGACAATTACACTGAACAGAGCTCAGTTTGTACATCATTTATACATATTGTATAATAAATACAGAATTAGGCAGAATTAGTAGATGTTTTTATATTTTTAAACTTAAAAAGGCCAAAACATTGAAAATTACTAATAAAATAAATAATACCAATTAACATTTTAACCATTAAGTGCCATCAAAGGAAATATTTCAACACATTTTAGCATTTCTGAATGTCTGTTTTTATCCGGTGATATGTATTGTTTATCAAGTTCCGATCCAGTGAACTATTTTTAAAGACAGAACTCATAAGCTTTTATTAAAACAGAAGGATTGGTTTCTGACATGTTAGATTGGACTGGATCTATTAGAATAAAAAACTGATGAAGACAGCTTGGAGAGACTGAAACTATGGATATTTCTCCTTCTGATGTGTTTATCATCAAATAGAAAAATAAGCAACAGAGAATGCAATTATTAATACAGACCACGAGAGGGAGACTGATCATGTTAGTGCATCTCCACTGTAGCAGTGTTTTGATTAAGTCAATGAAACAGCCTTTATTACTACTACAGCTAAAGAGTGTTTCTGCTCTAATAAGACACAGCTGGGGGAATTTATATAAGAGAAGACTGGATATTTCCCTGCTGGGAGAACAAGCCCAGACAACAGTAGCATCTCAATCCCACTTCTAACACACAGACAGCAAATTGTCTTTCCTGCTGGGAGAACAAGCCCAGTCAGTCCTGACCTAGCCTCGGTACTGAGGGATAGTGAGATCAGGGTCTATCATTTAGAATGCACATTAAGGAGCAGTAGACTGAGCACAAAAGGGTGAAACAGAAGAGTTAGCTGAGCTAGAGTGTATGTGGTACTGGCAAGTAAATGCAGCTCCCTGGCTACCTCATTCTGAGTGACAGGAGTGAGAGTGACTATTCTGAAGCTGAGTGTCACATCCACCAGCAACCGTGTTCTATCCCATAAACGACCTCTCGCTAAACAGACCACAGCTATGGGTAATCCAGCCAGCACATTGATCAATTATCCAATCACAACACCACACTAGTAACCAAACCTGTCACAAAGTGTTCTTTCAGGACCCTATGCAGACTGCACAATCTGGGGAGGAGTGAGGAAAACACAAGGAAAAAAGCATGCAAAGGGGCTGGAAGGAAAACAGAGGGCGTGTCCAAGGTGCGTTGGTGTTCAGGGGGGTGTGTCCAAGACAAACAAGTCCAAGAGAGTCCGTAGCAAATCCAAGAATGATCCAATGTCCAAAACCGGGAGATCCATGCAGACACAGACAAACAGTGTAAAAAGCCTGAGCGGGATCTGGTGAAGGGTTGGGGGAATAAAAGGGGGGTAACGGGACCAGACGCAGATGGTCAGGACGCCGTGGTGAAGCCGATGCCATCAAGTGGCTCCTGGACTCGCAAGTAGGCGGGCTTCCGGGCGTCCATCTTCCAAAGCTGAGCCCAGATTGGCAGGAACGTCTGGCTTTTATAGCATGGGGGGCAGGAACCGGAGGCAGGTGCAGGAGATAAGCACTAAACAAGGAAGGGCTGGAGCGTCCTTAAGATGAGGGGTTTACGATCGTGACAAAATCCTCCACTTCCTGGGATATTTGTGGGAATATGGCAGAATACAAGACAAAAGAAATTCTGTGAATACAGCAGTTGCCTTTACAGCAGTAAGTTATGGTAGTGTATGTTTCTGTCCAGAAAGCAGGCAGCTTTCTATGAGCAAGCTGAGTTGGTGTCACAACTGCTTATAATACATTAAACAGGAGAATGCTAGTGGATGTGTGCTGGAAAAGAGAAGCAATAAACGAATTGGGTAGTAATTCTATCCCAGTGAGAGGCCTGGTAAGAGCAGCAATCGCAGAGGGGACAAAGCATTAAGAGAAATCTGTAGTTTTTAAAGAGCCTGTTCTGCATTGGAGATCTTTTCCTGGAAGGAGCTGTGAGAATAATGAAAATGTGCCAGAGGGGACTTTGATGGTTAAAACAGATAGCCTACTGCAGTTTGAGATAGAATAGGGCTGCCCGGATAGAGACATGTCTGCTGTGTGTGCGATTTATGTGAGTGAAATGTGAGTCAGTGTGTAAGTGTATAAGATCAGAAGGTGAACTGGAGGAGTAATGGAAAGGTCCTTTCTGACAGTTGGTCTCTAACTGACTCTAGGAAGATAGGATGTGAAAGAGTGTTGCTGGTAATTGAAGAGTCTTGTGTTGAAGGCATGCAGAGGTGACAGAAGCGAGGGCAACACTGATACATGCAGTTGAATTATGAGATGAAACATGGGGTTTGCAAGAGCTGAGTGAGGCAGTGAGGGTTGTACAAGAGCTGAGTAAGTTATTGTTGAGACCAGACTAGTGGCGCAGGTGGAGGAGATGTCAATGGCTGCAGTGAGACACAAAGTCTGAGTACAGACTGGCAGAGAGTGAGCCGCCAACAGTCATCGAGACCTCTGCACAAGAGAGCAGGTGGACTCCTGTATGAATCTGAGGTGCATGAGAGACTCCAAGAGAGAGAGAACCAGGAGAAGCTCCATGTGAGAGAGGGAGCAGGAGGGTCCGGGAGATGAAAGTAGAGAACTGGAGTAGACCCCATGTGAGAAGTTTAGGAGCACGGAGGCTCCCAAACATAATAAGTCATTGAGGTGCAAATCAAGGGAAGACTCATGGTTAAGTAGCAGCCTCTGTTGTGACTGTGTCAGCCCGCCAGTAAGGTGAAGAAGGCAGTAAAGGTCCGACCAAACAAAAACAACCAAGTTGTGGGTGTTCCACTATTACTCCCCAAGGATTGATAGATAGATACTTTATTGATCCCGTAAGGAAAATTGCAGTGCAACAGCAGCTTAACACAGTCGACACAGCACAGTGTAGTGAATGATACAATAATAATACAACACATACAGTACAATCAGTACATTGAGAAGTGCACTAAGAAGAGTTACTCACAGTCCAGAACATACAAAGAACAAACCAGAACAGTACACAAAAAGTTGTATTGCACCACATAAATATAAATATAAATATAAATATAAATATAAATGTATTGCAAAAGTCCCCGGCATATATTGTACAAAAACGGTTGTAAAAGGAAAAACCCGATGTAGCAGACAGTTTACTGTTCAGTCCAAAAACAGGTCACTGTCAATGTTGCCTCTGCCCAGACGCAAAGTGGATGCGTTGAACAGGCAAGAATGACCTCCTGTAGCACTCCCTGTTGCACCGTGGATGGATCAGCCTATTGCTGAACGTGCTCTTCATTTCCACAAGCATGTCATAGAGGGGATGGGAGACATTGTCCATGATGGCCTCTAGTTTGGACACCATACTTCTCTCAGCCACTACCTCCAGGGGGTCCAGGCCAGATCCAATGACAGAGCTTGCTCTTCTGATGAGCCTGTTCAACCTGTTTTAATCCCCTTTTCTAATCTCAGAGCCCCAGCATACCACCACGTAGAAAATGGCGCTCACCACAACCAACTGATAGAACATATGTAGCATCTTACTACATACATTGAAGGACCTGAGCCTCCTCTAGAAGTAAAGTCGGGTCTGACTCTTCTTGTAGATGGCCTTGGAGTTCTTAGACCTTTCTAGTCTATCGTCGATGTGCAGTCCCAGGTACTTGTATGAGTCCACTATCTACACGCCAATCCCATGAATGTAGATAGGAATAGGTTGGACCCTTTTCCTCCTGAAATCTATCACCAGCTCCTTTGGATGGAGGAAGTGTTAGGCAGTTGCAGCTGCGAGGTCTTAGGTGGCTGTGGGTGGGTGGGTGGTGAGCCACAGAGGACCCTGAATCAAACCTGTTAAAAAACTGGTTCAGCTCCTTGACCATCTCCAGGTTCCCCTCTTTTACACCCTCAGCCTGTCTGAAGCCAGTGATTTATCTCATGCTGCTCCATATGTCCCTCACCCTATTCCTTTGCAGCTTGTTTCTACCTTCCTCCTGTATGCATCCTTGCTCTCTCTTAACTTCTGCTTTAGTTCCCTTTGTGCACACTTGACCTCTCCCTTGTACCCCCTCCTAAAAGCTCTTTTCTTGTCATTCAGAAGAGCCTTCAGGTCACTGGTGATCCAGGGTTTGTTATTGGGAAAGCAGTGTATGTCTTTGGTGGGGATGGTGTTGTCAACACAGAAGATAATGTAGTCAGTGACATAGTCCATCATGTTGTCTACGTCGTCCCCATGTGGTTCGCAAAGCACATCCCAGTCAGTAGCCTCCAAAGCACCACGTAGATCCTCCATAGCCTCCTGAGACCATCTCCTCACAGTCCTCATGGTCGCAAGTAGGCATGGACAATAGGCTTGTATTGTGGTGTAACCAGGACAAGGTTGTGATCTGATCTGCCAAGGGGGTGAGGGCTGTGGAACTATATGCGTCTTTAGCATTGGCATATTATAAGTCCAGTGTTTTGTTTTCTCTGGTCAGGCACTTAACAAACTGGTGGAAAGTAGGCAGAGTGGTGGAAATAGAGACATGATTAAAGTATGGTTTACAATTATATGATGAATGTTTAAAAACATATATCAGTACATGATGTGATGACACTGTCCACCTGTATCAGCTCTGCAGCTGTTCTCAGGCTCAGTGCTCTGTGGTTCCTGTTGATGAGCCAGAGCAGCTCCTGTAGAGCTGAGGGAGGTTTCAATACAGACATGTATCACTGTGTGAGAGGAGTGCTGGTATATTGCACACAGTAATAATTTCTGTTTAAGAACTGGAGCAGTTCCTGTGCAGCTGAGGGGATTTTTGTACGGCTGTTTTTCACTGTGTGAACACAGGACCATTGTGTACACTCAAACAGTAATAATCTCCTGCATCTTCAGGCTGGACTCCTGTGATGGTCAGAGTGAAGTCAGACCCAGATCCACTGCCACTGAAACGCTCTGGAATCCCAGACAGACGGACTGTTGCACCACAGATCAGGGTTTTGGGAGCTTCTCCAGGTTTTTGATGGTGCCAAGTGAGACAGGGGCGACTTGAACCACCACAAGTACAGGAACCCACAGAACTGCTGGTCTTACAGCTCAAAGTGACCGTCTGTGCTGGGAGAACAGATACCGCTGATGGAGTCTGAGTCACCGTGATCTGACCACTGGATACTGAAACAAAATAATCAAACAAATGCATTACTAGAAATATACTTTAATCAATTTAAAATGTCTGAAATGCTTATAATAAATGTGTTTCATTATCTGGCAAATAATGTCAGATTTGGAAACATAATATAAAATGTCTGTACACTGCAAATCTTATATTAATTTAATTGCTACTCACCTTGAATACAGACAAGTGTCCAGATGAAGATGGTGATGAGAGTCATTGTGGCTGTGGGTTCTATTGCCATGAAGGGCAGCTCTCAGTCATGAAGTGTTAAACTCACAGGGCTATAAACACTCCCAGATCACTGAAGCATGTGCTGCCAATGCAAAGTGTCTCTTCTATGCAAATTGTCTTCCTTGATAGATCAGGACTTTTAGCTAAGATGAGCTGTAAACACCGTTTGGGCACAAAGGTCTGTGAAAACATGTTTACTAGAATCTGGTCCTGCATCATTCTGAATGATAAATACCACAAGGTTTTTTTCATCTTTATCACAGGAAATTTGCAGGAGTAAATACAGCTAAAATAACATTGTCATCAGTTTTACCCCATGTTTTCCTTAAAATATAGTTCATTGTTTCTGATTAAATTAAGTATATGCCAATTACTTTTGTATTTAAATAAGACTCACCGTGTGGATCAGTCACTGTTCAGCCCTTTCAGAGTCACTGGCACACACAGGACAATTGATGCCACAGATTTTACTGCTGGGGACACAGGGGCTCTTTGTTCAAGGTGAGAACTGAAACAAAAATCAGTCTAGAATAACATTCAACTAATTAACTAATAGGTACAGTTTTAAAAAAAAGAAATATGAAATACATGGAAATGTAGCAAATATGTTTTATTAGGCAAATCAATACACACATATTTATAGCAAGAAAGCATTAATTCATTATTTGCTACTATTTCATTTCCAGAGTCCTGTTCCCAGATATTTGGAAATGGAAATATAGGCACATAAATTCAAACATATTTATCACAAGCAATTTTAATTATTATATTTATAATAATCTGTTGTTCATCATCATTTTACGTCCAGAGTCCAGTGGGCACAGTGTTGTGAATTAACATTACAATTAACATTATAGGCAATATTTGCCATTAAAATATTTGAACAGCTTTTTTGCATTTCTAAATGTCTATTTTTATCTTGTGATATATATTGTTTCATGCCAAATTGCCACTCAATAAGCTCCATTTCCAAAGAAGGAACATGGAAACTACTATTAAAGCAGAAGAATGGTATGTTTTTCCTGAAGATTTTTTTTGCCTGAAACATCATGGCAAAGGTGGGGGGGGGGTTATGAAAATGGTGAAAATCAGGACCTGACTGAGAGGTTAAGTCAATAAGTGAAATAATTATTCATAACCCCCAACTTCTAAGTGATTTCTAGCAATATACCCGAGCGATTGACATAAGTAGAGGCACATACTCTCAGGTACTCTGTGACAAAACAAACAAATCTTGCAGTAGGCAAAGGTAAAGTAGCAAGAGAACAAAGGTTGGGAGGGAGGAGGAGTGAGAAGCGGGAGCAGGGGACAGAATGCTGGTTTAGTGAGAGAAGCGGGCAAGTGGCCCAGGGAGGAAGAGAAGGTATGACGAAGAGATCTAGAAAAAGATTTGGAGGAAGGCATAGTGGGTCGCAGCAGCTGTAGGCGGTAGTAGTTCAGGTGGGTAGCTTCGTCAGCATGCGTAGGCTGCAAAGGAACAAGTAATAGGTTTATTCCATGCTGAAAAAAAGAAGAAAGAGAACACAACGTTTCGGCCGTGGAGCCTTCTTCAGGTGTGAGAGAGACAGGGCAGTAGGCAAAGGTAAAGTAGCGGGAGAACAAAGGTTGGGAGGGAGGAGGAGTGAGAGCCGGGAGCAGGGGACAGAATGCTGGTTTAGTGAGAGAAGCGGGCAAGTGGCCCAGGGAGGAAGAGAAGGTATGACGAAGAGATCTAGAAAAAGATTTGGAGGAAGGCATAGTGGGTCGCAGCAGCGCTCTGGTTCTTTCACATTTTAGATGATTTTGTGCACCTGCTCCCTGTTCCAGCGTTCCAGACGCTCACTCTGTTCCAGGCTCTGCATTGGAAGACAGACGCCCATAGGAC
The DNA here is from genome assembly GCF_040954835.1 of Lepisosteus oculatus. NCBI lineage: Eukaryota > Metazoa > Chordata > Actinopteri > Semionotiformes > Lepisosteidae > Lepisosteus > Lepisosteus oculatus. The sequence continues at coordinate 17,016,336 of NC_090713.1, forward strand.
CACCTACCACCAAGACCCCCTAAGTCCGCGGCTTGAGGGCATAGGCCTCCTATCAGCGTCCTGAACCAGCCGAGTCTGGGACAGGTGACATTGTGGTTCTCTTAATAATAAAGAGATTCAAACAAACCCAACCTTTTGAGAAAAACAGAACCTACAGAGCTGCTGCTTAGTTCCAAGACACAACAGTGGCAACAAGAGGTGCTCATCTCAACACTTCACTCCTTCACTGCTATAATTCCATCCATTTTCTAACTGTTTCATCCAATTCAGTGTCTCAGGAAGCCAGAGCCTATCTCAGCAAGCAACAGGTGCAAGGCAGGATACAGATTGGACAGGATGACAGCTCATTGTGGAGCACACATAGACACAAATTACATACTGTAGACAGTAAACAACGGAGATTACTACTGTCAGAAGAGCTTTAGCTTCCATCTCATATATTGATACAGTACACACCTGTGCAAAAACCTCTTTCTACTGAACAGGAGAAGGTGTGGTTAATTAAAAGAAACCACAGATGACTGAGGCTGAGAGCAGCTACAGAGCTGCTATAATTGCTTTTAACTCAACATTGATATAAAACTATGTATTGTTAAATTTTTGAACCTCTATTTTCACTGCAATGTGAATGTAGCATTGCATTGTATTTTTTATTGATAGATGGAGAGCAAGCTGGGGTATGCGAAAAAGACAATTCCTAATGCAAGATGTTGTAAAGGGTTAATAAAGTGATGATGTTATGTTATTTCTTCTTTGTATCTCTGTCTTTTGTACCACAAAGAATTCTTAACAAGCCTAATCAGTAAAGAGTTGGTTTGGCTACAGTATAAAGCTGATTTTAGACTTTCACTTTGGGTCCTTTGCTATTGTTTAATCATCTTAAAATCACCATTGTCTTAACTTGGCAGTTGAATTTTGAGATCAGTGTCAAAGGGCTGACAAAAACCACTAAATTTGTCTTTTGCTTCTCCTGCAGCTTCTGTTTTTCTGATACCTATATTTGCAAACAGTATGGTTCACCACCTGTGAAGATTTAAGAACAAAAGCAATGTCCTGTATTGAATCCTATGCTGTGTGTGGGTCCACTGGTGGCTCAGGGAGATCTGACAGCCTGTACAGAGTTTAGGATGAAGCACCTATGAATTGCTAGGGGGTAGTCAGTAGTCTAGAGGAGGTGGCCATTGGGCACTTTGAGCTTGTTTGGTTGTTATTATCTCAGTGATCTGAGAAGCTCGCGTGGCTGTTTCTTGAAAGAAACCAGAGTGTTGGCTTCACCAACACAGCCGGAAAGATTACTTCCTCTTTGGATAAATAACTCCTGTTCTCAGTTTTAAATGCAGATCTCTGATGTCATAGCAACTTTTTGAAAGCCCCCAGGTTGATATGTAAAAAATAAAATAAAAATAAAAATGTAAAAAAACCTTATCTGTGATAGAAACATTCTCCATCTTGATTCTCTTACGTACAGAATTATCAAGAAGATGACCAAATGAAAAAGCTATCTGTCTGTGTCTAACGTATCAATATACAGTATTGTTGTGCCAAACAAAAGGCATCAACCGAGAGTCTGGGTGTTGAAAGTCATCTTTATTTCATATGCATATGGGAGTCATGCTCTTGCATGCAAGACTCAAAAGACAATGCTTACAGTGCTCTTTTATACAGTGCAACAAATGATACAAGATACACTCCCACATTACTCTCTGCTTGCATTTTGGCTATATATGGTAATTCTAGAAAGCTGACCAGTACATATATTTTCTTTAAAGCTGGCTTGCATGACAAGCAGCCCCTTCTGCTGAATAGATCATTTATTCCAGGAGAGGTAACTCAGTCCTTGCCATGAGAACAATGGCAGCTATGCATTAAGACACCATGTGGCTCTGTTATCTTTTGAAACCAGACATCCTGAGACAGAGTTAGTAAAATATAAGTAAAGAGATACATAGTCAACAAGATATAATACAAATGTTTAGTTGATTCCATTAGTATTGTGTTCAGACTCAAGGTCTTGGCATTATTAAGAATGGTCACTCCAGTTCACCCAAGTCATACTGAACAGTTAAAGTCACCTTCATCCTTACGATATGATGATGCTTCAGCTTCTGTTCCTGAAAGCTCATTTACTCCACCAGAATCTTTTTGCCTTTATTCAGAGCCTTTACAACCCTTGTTCACACACAGAGTGTCTTTCAATTGATGTCACTAGTAACATTCACCTATAAGAAACTCTTCACATGTTTTGCTCTCAAGCTTCAGGTAAGGATCCCCCTCCATAAAATCAACAAATCAGATCTAATTTTCATTCTAATAAGGGCTCAGATATTACAGGTGAGGAAACCATTCCATTCCTTTCAGCTGCTTCTGACAGCTACACTGGGTTATTATATTGTTTCAAGTAACAAAAACTGAAGCAACTTATTCAAATTAACAACAAACAAACGATAACTTTTTATGTTATCCTCACACAAAATAGATCAAACTGATGCCAGGAGGAAGTTATATTTTTCACAACTTATAAAAATAAAAGGAAACAGTATTTCTTAAATGTGAAGGTAATTAGACATTAAAGTTGTTACCAAAAGAGACATTTTCTTCTCAATGCTAAACAAGGTGATTGTTTTTTGTTGTGTGGAGCAGGTTTGTCAGTTTTCAACATTTGTGTAGTTGGTGTGCAGTTGCTGTTGGGACTATATACATCTAAATAGTGAATTGTTTTTTTGACTTAGGAATTGTCAAAATGCATATTTTATTTAATATTGGTATGCACATACAGTATGCAATGTTTCCTTTTTTTGAGAAATTGTTTACACAGCAAGCTTATAAAGAAGATACAGTAAGCAGCAGCTTTTACTGTCTGAATCGGACACAACTGCTTCTAAATTCTAAATTCTGCTTCTGATGGATCAGATGCAATATTTTCTGAGTTTTCCTCTAGTTCACAAGTGGTGCATGAGTTGAGCTCGACAAACATAATTCAAAGAGAACCTACAGTACATAGAAGAAAACTTCTATAATAATAAGAAAATTATTTCTGTGATTCATTTTATGATGTCTGCATAAAAAGAGCCCAAAAAAGTGTTCTAAGGTGACGAGCTTTAATTCAGATTAGAGACAGCATTTTTCCAGCTCTGACTTGTCAGAGACTGAGAGATCTTTAAGCCCAGGCAGAACATACCATAAAAAAAAATCCAATCCCTTGTAAAGACCAGGGGTGTGAAGTAACAAATTAGAACTACTTCACTACACTACTTAAGTACATTTTTCTGAGATCTGTCCTTAAGTATTTTATTTTATTTATTTTTTATTTAATTACTAAAGAATATTGCTTTAGAAAATACAGTACTTTTACTCCACTACATTTCCCAGAAGAATCTTTATTTTTTGTTCTCTCTGGGATATTGATGTTTACATCGGCGGAGATTCTGATTGAGCAAAGCAGAGGCATATGCACACGTGCTGAACCCAAGTTTTTCTTTTAAATAACCACCCAATAAACACTACAACGGTGTCCTAGTTTAACATTTGTAAGGGTATTTGTAAAATATACAGTAGATGTTAAGCAGGAAATTATTTTCCCAGAAGAAATAATGCAAATAGGGTTAATAGTACCTGTACCAACTGTACCAGCTGTACTGCACCACTGTACCAGCGGTCCTCAAAACTGCTGCCATTACCCCCGTGCCAAAAAAGCCTAACATGGCTCTCGACAATCTTAACAATTTTCACCCCATCTCCAACTTACCCTTTCTTGCAAAAATTCTAGAACGTGCTGTCACACTTCAGTTACATAACCACCTCATGACAAACAACCTTTTCGAACCCCTCCAATCTGGCTTCCGTCAACTTCACAGCACAGAAACTGCCCTGGTCAAAGGAGTTTCTGACACTGCTCTCAAATGGTTCAAATCTTACCTCACTGATCGCTGTTACTTTGTCTCACTTAATGGGTATAGGTCTGAAATTGGTCTTGTTAAGTCTGGTGTTCCTCAGGGCTCAATACTGGGCCCTTTGCTTTTCAGCATTTACATGTTTCCACTTGGTCAGCTTTTAAGATCACATGGCCTCAGCTTTCATTTCTACGCTGACTTTACTCAAATATACATCCATACCAAACCTGACACTGATGTGGCTGTCTCTATTCTATCTAATTGCATCTCTGACATAAAAATTTGGATGACTCAAAATTTCCTTCATCTTAACTGCAACAAGACTGAAGTCATGCTTATTGGCACCCACCATCAACTTCGTAAAGCCAGTCCTGTAACCCTATCTGTAGATGGTTCTGTACTTGATCTTCAATCTAAATTGAAAAACCTTGTGGTTATATTCGACTCTGGCTTAACATTCAATCCACATGTGCAGCATATTGTCAAAACATCTTTTTTTCACCTCAGAAATATTGCTAGACTGCGCCCTATGCTATCACTAACTGTGGTTGAAAAGCTGATCAAAACATTTGTGTTCTCTTGAATTGACTACTGTAATGCTCTACTTGCTGGGGTATCTAAATCTACTTTGAACAAACTGCAGTATGTCCAAAATTAAGCAGCCAGAATCCTGACCAGGTCTAGTGCAAATGATCACTTTACTCCTATCCTGGAGTCCTTGCACTGGCTTCCGGTCAATTCCGTGTAGACTTTAAAATCCTCATGCTCACCTATAAGGCTCTGCATGGCTTGGCACCTCAGTACCTATCTGAACTATTATCGCCCGACTCCCAACCTTGCAACCTTCATTCTTCTAACTCTGGTCTCCTTACTGTCCCCCAAGCCCGTCTACATTGTATGGTTGACAGGGCCTTCTCCTGTTATGCCCCCAAGCTCTGGAATTCTCTTCCCAAGGATATCAGAGAGTCACCTTCTCTGAACTCCTTCAAATCCAGACTCAAAACCTTCTTCTTTAGAAAAGCCTTACTTAACTGTTCCTTTCTTCACCCCTCTGCTTTTCTTAGTACCACCATCCACGGTCTGCTATGCATATTGTAATTTGTGTTTTATCTTGTGTATTTTTTTATCTATTGTTGTTATCATTCTGTAAAGCGCTTTGAGAAGCCACCTTTAAAGGTGCTATATAAAATAAAGTTATTATTATTATTATTATTATTATTATTATTATTATTATTATTATTATAGAATACAGAAAATGGTACAGAGGCGACACACTGACATGATCTGTCTCCCTCTACTGGTTTGATATAATAACTACAGTCTGTGCTGTTGTTCTGTTTAACGATAAACACATCTGAAATAAAAACATCCATAGTTTCAGTTTCTCCTTGCTCCTACTGGTCAGTACCTGGATGGGAGATCTCCTGGGAAAGACTAAGGTTGCTGCTGGAAGAGGTGTTAGTGGGGCCAGCAGGGGGCGCTCACCCTGTGGTCCATGTGGGTCCTAATGCCCCAGTATAGTGATGGGGACACTATACTGTAAACAGGCGCCGTCCTTCGGATGAGACGTAAAACCGAGGTCCTGACTCTCTGTGGTCATTAAAAATCCCAGGGCGCTTCTCGAAAAGAGTAGGGGTGTACCCCGGTGTCCTGGCCAAATTTCCAATTGGCCCTTACTAATCATGGCCTCCTAATAATCCCCCTCTATGAATTGGCTACATTACTCTGCTCTCCTCCCCACTGATAGCTGATGTGTGGTGAGCGTTCTGGCGCACTATGGCTGCCGTCGCATCATCCAGGTGGATGCTGCACATTGGTGGTGGTGGAGGGGAGTCCCCATTACCTGTAAAGCGCTTTGAGTGGAGTGTCCAGAAAAGCGCTATATAAGTGTAAGCAATTATTATTATTAATTACTTCATTTGATCAATTAGAAATTACTGTAACCCGTCTGTTTCAACAATAGTTTCTGAGCTCTGCCTTTATAAATGGAGTTGATTGGATTTCAACTTGACAATAAGTATTACAGTATAAAAAAATACACATTTTGCAATGCTAAATATGTATTGAAATATTTTCTCTGATGGCATTTATAAGCGAAATGTTAATTAGCAGATTTTTTTGTAATTTTCAATATCATAACATTTAATGTTTCGTAACTTAAATATATCTACTTAAATATATATATTCAGAAGTATGGCAGTTACCCTCTTAAACAGTGATACATGTCTGTACAAATACCTCCCTCAGCTCTACAGGTGCTGTTTGATCATTTTAAATTAGAATTATTTAACATTAATATTGTAGAGCCAAGTGGGGCGCTTTTGTCATGCGCATGCAAGGTGGGCTAAGAACAGTGCCTGAGGGGCGGGACTACAGGACTGTATATAGTGGGATAAAGGCTGGGAGACAGCCTCTTCCCTTTGTGTTTGTGTGTTAGTATAGGTGCAGTGCTGTAACCCCTGTCCCTGTGTGTGTCCCTTTCCCCGGTTCTGGTTAATAAATATGTTGTTCAACCCCATTCCCTGAGTCCTATGCCTGCTCCATTCCGTAGTGATGATGACTTAAATATATCTACAACTTCTTTATATGCACTTACTGTATTACACAACATTTATAAATAAACTCAGTTCTGTTCAGTGTTGTAGCAGCTCTGCAGCTGTTCTCAGCCTCAGTCCTCTGTGGTTCCTGTTGATGAGCCAGAGCACCTCCTGTAGAGCTGAGGGAGGTTTTTGTACAGACGTGTATCACTGTGTGAGAGGAGTGCTGCCATACTTCTGACAGTAATAATCTCCTGCATCTTCAGCCTGGACTCCAGTGATGGTCAGAGTGTAGTCAGTCCCAGATCCACTGCCACTGAAACGACCTGGAATCCCAGACTGACGATATGTTGCTCCACATATCAAGAGTTTGGGAGCTTCTCCAGCTTTCTGATGGTACCAAGCAAGACAGGGGCCTATTGAGCTACTACTACCACAATAACAGTCACCCAGAGAAATGCTGGTCTTACAGCTCACAGTGACTGTCTGTGATGGGAGAACAGATGTCACTGATGGAGTCTGAGTGACGGTAACCTGTCCACTGGAACCTGGAACAAAATAAACAAGTAAATGTCTTACTAGAAATACAATTTGATAATGTAAAAATTCCTGAAATGCCTACTACAGATTTGTGCTATCACCTTACAAACCTTTCTATCCAGTTTCTAGTTTGAAAAGATAATATAAAATTACATTGCAAATCTCCTTGCATTGTGTTACTTTGCATTAATTTAATAGCTGCTCACTGTGAAAGAAGACAAGTGTCCAGATGAAGATGGTGATGAAGGTCATTGTTGCTGTGGGTTCTGTTGCCATGAAGGGCAACTCTCAGTCATGAAGTGTTAAACTCACAGGGCTATAAACAGTCCCAGAGCACTGAAGCATGTGCTGCCAATGCAAAGTGTCTCTTCTATGCAAATTGTTACACTTAATAGAGCAGGACTTTTAGCCAAGATGAGCTGTAAACACAGTTTGTGCACTGAGGTCTGTGAAGAAATGTCTGCTGGAATCTGGTCTTGCATCATTCTGAATGATAAATAAAACAAGGTTTTTTTATCTTTATCACATGAATATTCCAGGAATCACTACAGCTAAAAGAACTTATCAGTTGTACCTCATGTTTTTTTGAAAATATAGTCCATTGTTTCTGATGAAATTCAGCATATGCCAATTACTTTTGTGTTAAATTAAGACTCACAGTGTGGATCAGCCACTGTTCAGCCCTTTCAGTCACGGACACACACAAGACAACGATGCCACCGATTCTACTGCTGGGCACACTGAGGCTTTTCGCTCATAGAGAGAACTGAAACAAACATCAGTCTAGTATTTCAGTTAACTAATTAGTAAAGATAATTTTAGTCCTTGTATCTTAGTACTAACAGAAATCCTAATCATAATAGATACATTTAAAAAAATGAAATACATGGAAATGTAGAAAATATGTTTTATTAGGCAAATATGCAATATGCACAGTAAGCAATGTTCAATTCAAAACCCCAGACCACTGCTAAGTATTCAAATCCTTTTTTTTTTCCAGTTGAACTTCATTTTTATTAGAATTTACTTTCTCCAATCTTAACAATTGGGACCATCTCCAAGATACACTCTCGGGTCCTGGCTTAACCTGTCCCTCAGTCTCTAGGAGCCACATCTCTTCCAGAGCAGGGTGTTCCAGCACAGCGCTTGTCAACATCTGGGTTTTCCAGCACTGGGATTTCGAGGCCATCAAAGCAGCCCTCCACACTCTATTATCAGCTTGTGATGGCTGGGCTTCTTCAAAAGCCTGGCTATTTATTCTCTTAGCGTGAAGCTCCAGAACAAGGCAGTGCTTGTCAACATCTCCCTGCTCATTAGTCCAACCTGTGCTCCTGGACTTCAGCATCATCCTCTTCATCCCTCCACTTTCTGTTGCTTGAGCTTCGTCCCTGCCCTTGACACTCAGCTCAACATCACCTCTCAGCAGACAGACAGAGCCATTGGCCTGGTCTTGTCCTCTTCATCCCTCCACCTGCTGTTACTTGAACTTCATTTCTGCATTGACACACAGCTCAACATTAGCTCTCAGCAGACAGATTTTATTCCTCCACTCCCTCCCGTACAATATCTCCACATATTGTAAGATCTAAGAGGATAGAGCCCATGCTGGAGCACAAATGCTCTCCTCCTGAGCACCTTCAATGCCTGCTCAGATCCCATCATCTCTGTCTTCTCTTCTGCTTTCCTGGAGACCTTCAGACCTTCAAAAAGGTTTTAAGCACAAGCTCAATAAAGAGACAAACTCCTCAGTCTAACTCCCTGGGACTTCCCCACATTCCTCCATCCAATGACTCACTGGGCTGTGGGTGTGGCTCAATGGTTTAAAGTAAATTTTCACTAATGTTCTTTTTAAAGTGCATGATTTAGACCAATATCCTTTTCCATTTTTATTTTCCAAGATGTTTTTGAGGGACAAGAAAAGAAGAGGAGTTAACAGAAAAGCATATCTGATTGATAAATTAATTGAACACAATTAATTAATCAAACATATACATCAACAAAATACATGTTCCAAAACCTTTCCACAATTCACTAAAAATGAAAAACTGAAATTATTTCATTTTAAAAGTATTCAGACCCCTTGTATTCATACCCCAAGCTCAAGTTCAAACAGGTGGAATACAGTACATTACCTCAAAAGTTACATAATTTGTTGATAGACTCCACCAGTGTAAGAATTTACTGGGTCACCTTTTGTCAATTATTTTGTAAATATAAATAGCCCTCTTTCTGTGAGATCTTACAGCATTGTAAAGAAAAGAAGTCAGATTTTATTATAGAAAGGAGGAGGAATCTGGTGAAGGGTGCAACCCTATTACCTCAGTGGAGCTCAGTGGAGTCCATTGTACAGAAGTGGAAAAGTATGCAACTACAGCCACACTGCCTAGATCAGGCCGCTTAGTTGCTAGACTAGAATTGCACTTATCAGAGAAGCTACTGCAAGGCAAACTGTGACACTGAAAGAGCTACAGGAGTCAGTCGCTGTGATGGAAGTTAATGTATATGGGTCAACAAAGCTTTCCACAAAAAGAGCGTCTATGGGAGGGTTGCAAGGAAAAAACCCTGGCTGAGAAACCCATATCCTTGCCTGCGAAGAGTTTGCAAAACCACATCTAGAAGATACTACAGAGACATGGCAGAAAGTCTTGTGGTCTGACAAGCCTAAAGTGGAACATTTTGGCCTGAATGGTCAGAGGTACTGTACTGTATGTATGGCTCAAATCAAACACTACACATCAGCGAAGTTACACCATCCCCTCTGTGAAGTTATCAGTAGTTATCATGTCATCAGGATCAATGGGAAAATGAACAGTGTACAGTATATCACTGACAAATCCTGGACAACAACCAGCTTCCCTTTTGAGCCAAAAAGCTAAAAATGACAAGGACGTTAGTCTTTCAAGCAACAAACAGACTAGATAGGCTACAAAGGCATTTGAGTCTGTCTTATGTTCTTATTTTCATTGACAAAGTAAATTTCTTCCACGATTAAATTTCAGATATACTGTAGGAATACAGTAACTAACATTTTCTGTCTATAGTAGTTCAGGTGGGTAGCTGCGTCAGCATGCGTAGGCTGCAAAGGAACAGGTAATAGGTTTATTCCATGCTAAAAAAAAGAAGAAAGAAAACACAACTTTTCGGCCATGGAGCCTTCTTCAGATGTGAGAGAGACAAGGCAGTAGGTAATGTAGCAGGAGAACAAAGGCTGGGAGGGAGGAGGAGTGAGAGGTGGGAGCAGGGGACAGGAAGAGAGGCCAATCAAGAGGTGTGGAGTCAGAATAGGTATAGAGGTGTGAAATGAAACTTCCAATGAATGGAGAAAATTTAAAAGAAGAGTAGTCTGTCGTTAAGACAAGGGGGAAGGTGTGATCCTAGCTGCAGGATAATTTTGGTTTCGGTAGTCTTTCTGATGTATGAATTTGGAAAACCATCTTTGAGAACACAGACAGAGAGATTGGAGTGGCCGTGGTCATCAGAGGTGAAATGAGAAACAATGGGCTTGGAGAGATCTTTAATCTTCACAGCCCTGATGTGTTCTCTGAAGCGGTCTCCGAGTCTCCTTCCTGTTTCTCCAATGTAGATGGCTGGGCATTTACTGCAAGAGATACAGTAAATAAGGTTGCTGGAGGTACAAGATGCCATCTGGGTGATCTGGAATTGTCCTGAGGGGTCTTGAATGAGTGTGGTGTTGGATGTGTACTTGCAGGTTATACAGCGAGCTCTGTTGCACGGGAAAGTGCGGATGGTTGCTGAGGGCAGTCAAGGGAACTGTGAACAAGAAGGTTGCGCAGATTAGGTGATCGGCGATATGAGATGATGGGGTGGTCAGAAAAGAGGGCCCCAATGGAGGGATCATTTTCTATCTGTGTCTTACAGTATCTTCAAATTCAGAGTTGAGCTTGAAAACATTATTAAGCCCCTTCAGAAAAGAGAGGGCTACATGTCCAAATTAAATAATCATAGCCGTATTCATATTTTTTCATCCCAAAGGATTGCAAAGAGCCATATAAAGTACATATGAGGTCAGCTCTTCTGCTCCAGCTACCCCACTGCACAGCAGATCAGGCGCAGATGTGAGAAATTACTTCATCAGCTGAACTTAAATGAAATAAGGAGGGGGCAGATTGTGCAAGCCCTGCTCCCTATTGAATTACCACATAGATAAATAAAAGAGACACAGATTAACATTTAGCCTGGATAAAGTGGTTAGAAAATGGATGAATAGATAAACAATTATTATATCTTTCTGAAATATCAAGACTCATCACAATGTTAAACATACAACACTGGCGATCTTACTAACCAGAGATATACAACTATAGTAGAAGCCCTGTTTTTTTTTCACAAAAAGTGATTAAAAAAACATTTTATCATATATTTATCATTTATTTTTGCACGCATGCTTTATTTTTATTTTGTCATATTAACAAGATGTTTAACCCCTTTTAGTTTAGAGTTAGATGTTTCATGTCCTGTGCTTTTTAACTATGTCCTCGGGTTAGCTCTCTTATTTCTTAATGCCTGACTGCAGGGATTATTGAGTTTCAATGCTGGGCCTCTGACACAGATAAAAACACATTTCTGTGTCTTTGTCTCCCCCTACAGGTGTTTCTTGCAGCTGCAGGTAAAATAACTTGGACCACTTTCCCAGATGGCTGCGCTTTGCCTTGAAGACACCTCAGTGCCTCTCAGTGCCTTTCCTGTCACTCTGATTGTTGAAGTGAAACAGTCCTTTCACACTCCTTGTCTGTTTCTACAAATCAATATCCTCTACCTTTAGAAATTCAGTAACTAAAGAAAGTTTCACCATGCTCCCAGAACTTCTTTTCAACATACAGAAATATCTTAAAATTGTTTAACTGCCCTTTTTTAAGAAATACTGCCCATTTACTGTCTGGGTGAAAATGAGAAATGGAATATATTACCAAGCCAGTGAAGGAAGTAAAAGATTTTTCTTTAAGCGGACAGGCATTGTGATCTTGAGTAATTCTTTACTTTAGATGCTAGATGTCAGTGATATATTCTTGTTCTGTTGTTAGGTGCTGTTAGGTGTTTTTTTTTACTTATAGCACTGCATTCTGTTTATTGATATACTGTATAGTGGAGAACAGTTCACTCTGCCACCACAGAGCAGGAAGATGCACTGAGACAGAGCGGACCAATAAAATACAGATTCACATAATCCACAGTTTACTATTATTATCATTAATCAAAAGGGTGACTTACAGCACATGCAAATTGTTTAGACCACAAGCCTGCGTGGTTTGCATAAAGGGAGTCAGACAGTTTTAAATCTGAAGACTCATCACCACTCTGACATTTTTTTCAAATCAGGAAAAGACATCAGCCATGGTGTCAGTCATTTCAGTCACCTGGATTATTTTATTCTACACTTACTGTATGGTGAGTCAAAGAAATATTTATCTACATTTAGTTCAAGTAGATAGGTGCGTCAGCATGCGAAGGCTGCAAAGGAACAAGTTAAAGGTTTATTCCATGCTGAAAAGAGAAGAAAGGAAACACGATTTTACGGCAGTGGAGCCTTCTTCGGTTGTGAAAAACGTTGTGTTTCCTTTCTTCTCTTTTCAGCATGGAATAAACCTTTAACTTGTTCCTTTCTCTACATGTGTTTTGTATTTTCACTTAAATATATATTACAATAAAATGGGATCTGTCTGACACACATTGTTTCTGTGTTGTTTCTGCAGGGACTGATGGTGAGATTACAATGACTCAGACTCCAGCCACACTGTCAGTGTCTCCTGGGCAGGATATCAGTCTCCAATGCAGCGCAAGTCAGGACATTAGCTGGAAATTAGTCTGGTACCAACTGCAGGCTGGTCACAGTCCTAAACTGCTGATTAAAGCTGGGGATGGGTGATTTGAGTTTCCAGTCGGGTTTCCAACTTGATTTAATGACAGCTGATCCAGAACTGTTTTTACCTTCAAAATCACTCCAGAACTTCAGGTGGAAAATGCAGGAGATTATTATTATCAGAAGTATAGAAGCTTTCACAGAGTGATACGTAATAATAAGTAGAACAGAGTGATGCAATTAATAGATGGGGATTATTAGGAGGCCAACAGGAAATTATACTAGGATGCCAGGGTAACACCCCTGCATTCTTCAAGAAACACCCTGGGATTTCTAATGACCACAGAGACTGAGGACCGCAGTTTTACATCTCATCCAAAGAATGGCTACTTTTTACAGTCTGGCATCCCCGTCACTATACTAGGGCATTAGGACCCACACAGACCACAGGGTGATTGCCCCCTACTGATCCCTTTAATATCTCTTCCAACAGCAATTTTAGTTTTTACCAGGAGTCTCCCTTCTAGCTACTGACCAGGCTCACACCTGCTGAGCATCAGTGGGCTGTCAGTTGTGAGTTGCAGGGTGATATACTCTTCTGGAGACTGAGAAAGGACACATACAATGAGTCAAACTGCCAACCAGTCTTTCTGCTTTTTTCAGGTTGGCATTTTGGCTCCTTCTTGCTCATACTCTTGCTCATAATCCATCTCTATCTCATTAGGAGTGAATCTAATGTGAAGTTAGCCTGTGTTACTGTACATACTGTACTGTACGTCCTCGGTTCGTCTCGTACATCTGTATGTAAGATATTCTTTATTTTACCACTCCCCACCAGATTTATTCAATTGTAAATACTTAGTAGTTACAAATGAGCTTCTAGATTCTTGTTCATTCCAGTGTTTTCTAACACAGAACACTTTGTTCATCTCATTTCTTTCCTAATATTTGCTTTCGAATACTGTCTGTAAGGCTGTTCACTTTCATGATAATCTCTTTGTTTGCTTCATCCTCTTTTTCCTTTCACTTGAAAGGGGAGTTTGATCTCTTTTTTAGATTTTCCTTTGCTTGACTGGATTGTTTTTACATAGCTCAGTAATAAAAGAGTTAAAGAGCAGGAAAAACAATGTCTTACATCAGCTATTCTCAGATTTCTGCACATCATTTGAACATGATTGTTATACCTGACTTCCCCAACTTCCACAGCAATACTAACTATGGGAGAAAGAAAATAGCCTTAATTGGAGCAGGGGAGGAGTGCTGGTGTCATCCATGCCTTTTCACCTGTGCTCCTCTTGGGAAGAGTGCCAGCCTTAAGCCTAAAACTTTGGCCTAAAAAGCACATCACTCTTCAGCCCCTTCCTCATTCATAACTGAGCTTCAGGTCCCTCTCTGTGTGCACACTCTATGATAGCCCTTAACAATGACCAGGATTACACAGCCCATTCCAGGTGCACTTCAGTGTAAATAACCTGACCTGAGAAAGCCTCTTGCCTTTGCCTCCGGACTGTGTTCCCTGATCTCCCCTCAGATCTGATCTCTGTGTGTCACTTGACTTCACCCCTGGCTTTTAACTTGACTGAACCTCACCCTGTCTCCTGATCAGCCCTTGTGCGTGACTACAGCGCCTCCCCAGTGACCCCCCACTTGTTTCGTATTACAACCCCGGACTGTGGTTACCAGCATCCTGCAGGTCTACCAATCAACCATGACCCAGGAAATTCCATGTGAGCTGTGACCTGTGGCTGATGTGAGAGCAGCCCCCGACACAACATGATCCTCTGATGAAACTGTCAAGATCCTTCCTAGAATGTGTGCTGGACGTCACCCAGTTGGATCAGCTTCAGCACCATGACTGAATAGCTGATTATAGACCCACAATGACGTGAAGTGAAAGGGTTTGTTACAACCTGATGGATCATAATGACTGTGTGGCAGCTCCTTTTTATTTTACTTTCACCCAAGAAAAATCTGAAATTGAAAGCATTTGTTTGTTGTGCTTGGTCTGGAAGAATCTCCGTTTCTCTGTCTCTCATTCATCATCGATGTCTGGGCTCTTGTGCAGAAGCCAGGTGTTTGGTGTCTCTAACCCTCCTGGCTGCCTCACACACCTGATGAAAGGGAGCCCGAGTGTAAATGGGGAGGATTGCCCTCTAACACAAGATCAGGCTGCGGTTGTTAAAAGTGAAAGTCTGGGAGGATGAAAGGCGCTGGAGTGTAATGCTCTGTTAAGCTCATGCAGTTCCCCCAGCACAGCATGAGGCAGCCTGTGAGGCAGAACTGGGGAAGGTGAACAGGGTTTCAGCTCAGGGCTGTGAAGGGAGGCAGGTGAAGGCAGCGACCATCTGGCTGTGTGGTTTCTCTCTCTGCTGCTGCCCTGAAACTGACTGTTAGTCTGCTGCTCTGTGATTGCAATCGCACTCTTTTCCTGTGATTGTCTCTTTGCTACTGTTCTGTGATTGTCATTCTTCCTTCGTTCTGTGGTTCTGCCAAAAGCAAAACAGACTAAATTAAACTTACAGTTTCAAATCTAATTTTAAGGTAATTTAAACAAATTAAGCTGAATTTCATGGGCTTCTGAGCAGCAGTGTTGTGTCATTTATCTGTGAAATACCATGTTGGCACTGAATGTGATTAATTCTTTCTCACTTTTTGTTGAAATGTGAAAATACTTACAGTATGTACAGTAGGTGACAATGCTGAATGATTGAATGAAGTGTGTCTATTATGAAGAGTTCAGCATATCATATTAAATGAACATTGTATATTGTATATCATATTTTTCTGGTTTATAAAAAGCAATCACTTTGTAGTAGCCTTAAAACAGCATATTTTAATTTTGAAATGTTAAGGACATTTTTGATGAGAGTTGGCTTTCATTTTTTTCATGTAAAAAGTATAATATATATCTGACTATATTGCAAATTTGTCCTCACAGCTCTCTGGTCCAGGGGTGCCTTCTGCATGGAGTCTGGATGTTCTTACTCTGATCAAGCAGGATTTTTCCTTGTGCTCCAGTTCTTCCCACCTTCCAGAGCCCTGCTGGCTGGGATAATCGATCTCCACAAGTTATTGCCCCCGTCTGCTTGTATCAAAGTGCCCTGTGTTGGACTGGCATCCTAGCTGCTGTCCCACCTTGCGCGAAGTGCTCCAGAATAGACTCTGGACCAGGAATAAGAGACTTTCTGATGATGGATGGACTCAGATTTGTATGATACAAGAACACAACTACACAATGCATCTGACTGTCAGACATGTCTGTTGTGGTGCTGGAGACTTCAGCCTTAGATGTACTGTAAGTCTTAGTAATAATTATTTCAGTACTGTACATCGATAAAGTTTCTAGTCAAACACCACAGAAAGAAAATCAAGTTAGAATAAGAAGAACTGAAAGTAAGACATTGACAGTGGAGGGCTGGGAAAGAGCAGTTTGGTGCAGGTTTTGGTACAGCTGCGTATGAGACTTCACACCACTTTATTTTCACTGACACAACTTTTTGATTTATAATTAGAATTATTAGATGTCTTGATAGGTACAGAAGATATACTGTAGTGCTTTATTGGGCAATCTGTGTATGTAAACGAATATATGTATATAGAAGTGCTACTGCAGGCAGTTAATTGTGCAGTTTATGCCCTAGATGGGCTGCTGGAAAAGGACTAAGTGCTGCTGTATGCATGTATGTTGATCTCCCTATTTAGATTCCTCACCGGGTGACTGTTTATAACCCCATCAGCAGCAGAACCATGAGTCCCCCCCATAGACTGGACTCCAGTGGTTTGGTGGTGAGCAACTGTGACAGACAGTAGGGGGTGGAGCTTATTATTAATTTTCTGGCTCCCACCTTCCCAATCCCACACTGTTATGTGGCTGAGGAGATTGATGTTTCATTTTCTATTGGTTTGGAAGCAGGAAAGACTCAGGAGGGAAATAATGTACAGGCCGCTACCCCTGGGGGAGAAGTCTATCCCAGACATTGCCATGAAGCTGCTGTGCATCTTCCTGACCTCTGTACTGAGAGGTCTTGCTAGAGCACCTGAACCACAAATCTGGACTTAATTCCCCAGGTGTTGGGGAGGTAGGGAGGTACCAGACCCAAGCTGGATGTCCCATTCTCTGACACATGTCCTGCAAGTTACAGCACAGATAAAAGCATTTTAAGATCGGATCCAATTGGTGATCTTTCCCTCCGAGATAATGTATCAGTATCCAAAAACTGGAAGATCTTGTCATGCCTCATAAGGATTGGCTGAGCATTTTAACAGCAGCTCAAACAAGAAAGGTGAGGAAACACACTTCCTCCAGGCTTCTGTGCACTGTTCACAGAGCCTTAGGCTGGGATTGTGAATGCATGTGTCAAGCCCTCCACTCATCAACCCCCATATGATAAGATCCTCCATCTGAGACTGAAGAAATGAAATTATATCTTTGTTTCACACATTGAATTGATTTATTTATGCTTTTATGATCTCAGTATTCTAAATGAGGTCGAACACGTGTGAGGGATCATTTTGGCTAAAATTTCCCTCAGTTCCTGTGTGAAATGTATCTTTATTTCTTTATGTCTGGTTCTCCCAAACCTCTCATTGCTGTCCTACGCTGAGAGACGATGTGCCTCTTCTCTCCAGCCTCACTACATGTTGCTTTTCTCCCAGGTGACACTAGACCCTCGCTGACATCCTGCCCCCCTCCAGCAGGGAGCTGTCGGGGAAGAGTGTTGGCCATACCACTGGGTCTGGCCAGCAGGGGCTTCCTGTCTGGCTGGAGCCTGTAGTGGACAGTGGACCAGCAAAGTCACCAAGACCCCCGGCCTCCTGGACGGCACTGGCCTGTACAGTTGGGGCAGCACCCTGACACTGTCAGAGGCTGAGTGGTCCTCAGTGGGCACTGTGGTCTGTGAGGCCACCCACAGCTCCCAGACTCCCCTCTCAACACCCCTGAAGAAATCAGAGTGTACGGAATAGCCCAGCCCAGATTCTCAGCTTCATTCCCAGATTAGAACTGCAGATAGTGGTGTTTAACTGTAACCTGTCCGTACTGTGATTCAGAAGCAGAGGCTCTCACCCCTTCGCCTGTGTGGCCCTTCATCTTGAGCCAGTGAGCTGCTTGTGTTAGACCCCTCTCAGAGCTCTGGTCATGTCTGAGTGTGGAAATGGTCTGTTGCTGCTAGTGACACAACAGTCAGAGTAATAAAGAGTTTTTGGATCATAAGCATCAATGTTCTCAGTATTATTGACAAACATTTTGTCTCATATTAGACTCCTGTAGCTAAACTGGTGGAGTTACTAATGATTTATTCTTCAAGATTCATATACTGCTGGAGATCATTTTTGCACAGTGTGCTAATGAATGGAGTTTAGAAAAAAAGTTCAGGAGGGATGACAAGAGCCAAGTTCAATCAGACTCAGCTCTCAGTAATTCAAAATCACCTCTGACGTCACTTTCTCACCTAAAACATTATAAATACTGTATGTGATCCCCTTATCTCCCTCTCATACATCTTTTTACATCCCTCCTCCACACCATCTCTACCTCTGCAGCTGCCCCTTGGTCACTCCCCACTCTGCAGGGGGTCCCTGCCTCCCCGTCCTCTGGCCAAAAGGACCAGGACGGTGAAGCCAAATTTTCACTGAACACTCCAGAAACCTTCTTGGGTGTTATTCCCTGTGGATATTCCCTTGTGTGTGTGCCCTGTGGTAAAGTTGGCTATGATACACACTCACACTCGGCTCATCCCAGAGTGAAGACTGACCCTCCGAGCAGCAGATTAAAAACTAATTACTGTCAAATGTGTGCTGCTGTACGGGCTACTACCTGTTAATGCAAATCATTTTAGGTTAGTGGATCACTAACCTCTTGGGATAGTAGATCAGTAGATCTATAGATCAGTAGATAGTAGATCAGGAATCTGTCATTTACATGTACATGCTAAAAGCTCTTCCTTTAGCCAGTTTTAAAGAATGATATGTGTTTTTGAAATTTGATTGTGTCTGATGTTCTTCAGTGTGAATTGACCCCAGACTATACCCCAATTTGCAATGTGACTCAATGGTTCTTAGCCACTGTTTTGTTCCTTTTGTATGAGGTCATTACAAGCACCTGAATGAATAAAACATCGCAATATTCACAGATACCCTGAAAAATACACACACCTGTCTTCACAAAATTGCAGTGAAAGAGGTGTCAGACAATATTTTTAGAGCAGCAAACAAAACATCAGCTTTGCTATATAAGAAATAGGTTTACAGAATTTTACAGTGCAACTTCTTCCAACTTGAGAAGGCTAACCTGTCTGGAATACTTCTTATGTATGATTCATAAACTGAACATTAATTAAATCCTTCAACCTTTCGAGTTTTAGCCTTGAAACTTGAGAGTTTATCATTTTTTCCAAACAAGGATTCGAGGATAGAGGAAGAAAGCAGGAGACAGCTTTTTTCACAAACAATGGTGAAATCTATCTAGATCTTTCACATTCTTTGTTTTTTTTTTGTAAAACTGAATATTTATCTTGATCACATTTTTTTAAGAAAAGAATTAGTTTCCATGTAAGAAAAATTGTTGCTTTTCAATACATCATGTTGTAACATCTTGTACATCACTACACAGTACTAACACATACAAAATAGAAGATCAAGCCTTTTACAATCTCTCCTCCAAAAACCGACAGTATCAGTTGAAGTTCACAGACAATGGTTCTGCAGTTTAATATGTGATCTTGCTGTTTTAGATAGTGAGGTTGCCTGAATGGCTTTTTACTGTTTGTAATCTGTGGTGCATTTAATTACTGTTATTTCAACTGTAGCCATAGTCAACAACCCATGTTAACACCTGTGTGTGCAAAGCACCAGTGAACTAACAATTTAAGAAGGGATTCGATGTGCACAGTTTCTGTGCTCTTGAAACACTGGCACTGGGCAGGAAGGCTGCAGGACTGTAAGATATACATTAATTGGTAAACCAGGCAGAAACCAGGGGGATCTGTTGGGAGAATCTTCTAAGATCACTTCAGTACTCCAGACTTACAAGGGTTGCTTGTGTTCTTCACGGCTCTTACTCACTTCACAAGGGGAATGTTGTTTTGTTGGTGGTGTGTTAGGATAGGAAATGGAAACAAAGAGCACGCCTAGTCAAAGCAAGATCTGAATGAAATGCAGAAAGACACTGACCATAACATGGAGGAGGAATCGTTTGAAAGAGTCTTAATGGATTATGGATCAGATTGGTAATCCAACCAGCAATTTCTTTTATTACTGAAGTCATCGTTAGGATCAAGGAGATTTATCACTTGGCAAGAGCAATGTTGTCTCTTGTATCTTAGAAGAGGATACTCATGAATTCAATGTCTTTGTTTATCCAGGATGAGGATGAATTAAAGGCCATTTCCTGACTTATTAACTTGTGGAAGTCGGACACATCATTGGATAAATACAAAGAGAGACAACATCACAGAGTCTTGGAGATCCATCTTGATTTGATCTTTGTGTCAAATGAAATTAGTCTTTGACACATGGCTTCTGTCCAATCCATGCTGGACAGAGTGAGCAGCACACAAGACAGAAGCAGACACTGGGCTAAAATTGTTTCTAAGAGAACAACAAGAATGCTGGACACATTCCATAAATCACAGAGTGACCTTTTGCTTTAGAACTTCTAATGAATCCTGAAGGATATTACAAAAACTGACTGAATGATCCTGAAACTCCTTGGTCCAAAGTCCATTCTTGACTGTATTTCATGGGAATAACTTACATTGGCTGGAAACTGCATTCTTTACTGACCTTTACATGGAACTGAAATCAATGTTTCATATTTGGAATGTGTGGTCTTTGGATGTGTTTTTAAAAACATTCTGGAGAACTATTATTTTTATTGGACTGTGGATTCATCTTGGAATACATTTCATCACAATCCCGAGGAAAGAGATGAAGGTATGTTAAGTTTACATAAGTCACATGTAAGTCAAGAATAGACTGTGATCAGAAATGACCTCCAGGTGTTATATAATCTACTAAAACGTCACCAGTGCATCTGGTGGATATACTGTGCTGCACAGATTTTACATTACAAATGCTTCTGTCAGCAAAGACAAATTAAACAACCTTGATTTATACATATACCCAGATACCTTTAATTGACAGTTTACGTCCAGGTCTCAGGTTCAGGCAGGATGTCCTTGTTTAGTGACATTTGGCTTAAAAGCAACAGCAGGCTGGCTTTCAAAGTGAAGTTTGCTCCAGTCTTCTGAACTCTAAATAAACCCCAACTTTTCTTCTTTTAAAAGTGGTCATCAATTCAATAACACTTTGTTCTATTTTCATTGTAATTTGCTACATTTAATATGTATGATGTCTTTTTAAAAATGAGGATAACATTTAACTGTGAAACAGAAAGCTATGAAAGTCTCTCTGTAAGTGTCCTGCACTTCATCCATACCTGAATCCATAAGATAGTGATAGCCCTCGTGTTTTGTTCTTGAAAATAAAGTGCATTTAAAAATGTGATAAAGACAAATAACATGTTATAATTGCAAAGCTTAAAGAAAAGCAGTATTGGCAGTAGGCAGTGTATTGAAGAGCAGGGTCTGCTCTCTGCAGCAACAGGAGGTTTTTGTACGGCGTCTGTATGGCAGTGAAGCACTGTGGCTCACTTTTGGACAAGGCACCAAGGTGGTGGTCAAATGTAAGTGACTTCTCTTCTTTTATTCAACTCCGCACGCTTCTTTGTCTGCACAAATGTTTTTATGATGTTTTAACTGTGATCCAGTGTGCTTTGTGCCTCCTGATCTTGGTCATTCTTAACTGATGTACAGTACAGCATATTTGTGGAAGAGGAGGGAAATCTTGACAGGACAGAAGCTGCTTCAGTCGAGCTTCTTGTGCAGCATTTTCCTCTCTCATGATCCTCAACGATCTTGGGTAACACAGTCTTCTGGGCTGGTTCGTTAAATTAATGCTGATTCTTTCACAGGGAAAATAAGCTTTCACATACTAACCCTCTTTGTAAAAAGATCTAAATGTAGAGTTTGAGAGTTGTTTTGGGCACTTAATTAGAGAAATAAAAGAGGAAAAACTAAAACTCAGTATGTTCATTTCTAAAAGAGGTATTTTAAACTCATCTGAACTGCAGCACAGTAATATCACCATAAACAAAAAGTAAAGCATTAAAGTATAGTGAGTACATAGAGTGGGCAGTGCACTGGAGAGCTGGGTGCTCTCTCTGGAGGTTTTTGTACAGCCTCTCTATGGTAATAAAACACTGTGGTGGACTTTCGGGCAAGGAACCAAGGTGGTGGTGAAATGTAAGTGACTTCTCTTCTTTTTCTCCACTCAGCAGACTTTTCTTGTCTTTTCAAATGTTTTTATTATGTTTTAACTGTGATCCTGTGTGCTTTGTGCCTCCTGATCTTGGTCACTTTTAACTGATGCACAGTACAGAATATTTGTGGAAGAGGACGGAAATCTTGTCAGGACAGAAGCTGCTTCAGTCGAGCTTCTTCTGTGGCATTTCCCTCTCTCATGATCCTCAACGATCTTGGGTGACCCAGTCTTCTGGGCTGGTTCATAAAATTAACGCTGATTCTTTCACAGGGAAAAGAAGCTTTCACACAAACTTTCTTTGTTTAGAGATGTGAATGTACAGTGTAATTAATGCTCTTAATTATAGAAACAAAAGAGGAAAGACTCAAACTCAGCATGTTCACTTACAAAAGAGGTATTTTGAAGCAGCACAGTAATATCACCATTAACTAAACTGAGATATTAAAGTTTTGGAATCCAAATGATCATAGAGCAGGCAGTGCACTGGAGAGCTGAGTGCTCTCTCTGGAGGTTTTTGTACAGCCTCTCTATGGTAATAAAACACTGTGGCGCACTTTTGGACAAGGAACCAAGGTGGTGGTGAAATGTAAGTGACTTCTCTTCTTTCTCTCAACTCAGCCGACTTGGAAGTCCTGCAATTTTTACATTTTAGCAGTTTAGAATCTTTAATTTCTCCTGCAGCCAGACTGTCCTGTAACATTATACTTCAGAACCTGCTTACTTTTGAATCAGCTCTAGCCCTGTCTCTTCTGTGACGTGTCCAGCTGTAATTATCACAACCAGCCGTGTGCTGTGTTCAGGTTGGCTTTCAAAGTCTTCTCTGAACGTTTTGATCCAGTCTTCCGAACTCTAAATTACCCCCAGCTTTTCTAGTGGTCATCAATTCAAAAATGCTTTTTAATGATGTTCAAACAGGGAAGAATGTTTCCACTCCCAGTGTCAGTGACTGAAATCTGTTTTATTGTTTTCTTATCCTTGTATTTTGTGTCAGGTTGCTAAAAGTAAATCAAGATCAGGCACTTCACTTACAAAATTTAATTTTCTATGCAGGCTAAAAACAAACCGCCAAAACTCCACTAATAGTGGTGTTCCTAATACTAATGAATTCCCATTGCCAGTCAGATTTGACATAAAGATTGCAGTGAGTCTAATCACTGCAGTTCACGTTCAGACAGGACTGGTGAAGAAAACTTTTTTTTTCTTTTATTGTATTTACTCAGCAGAGAAAAACAAAACCTCTTTAGTTTTTTTTTATCTTCATCAGAAGTAAGGTTATTTTTCAATACACTTTGACTGATCTGTAGGCAACAGAATCTAACTGAACTGGAGGCTGCTGTCACTGTTGAGGCTGAGGTCAACTGGCATTTTAATATTCACCCCATTTGCAATGGAATGGTTTTCTAAAGATACTGTTGCTTTTTCCTTAGACAGAGACATTATGTAAAGATAGAAATGATCAACATTCAATGTCTACTAATTCCGGTAACACTAGAATAGTGTAGGAATTTACAAATCATCATCATTATTTTCAATATTAAATTAAATTAATTTCAGTTGATTAATCAACTTTGTTATAGTAGTAATTAAAATAATAATGATATTGATATTAGTATAATGCACTGCAGTATGTTCATATTAATATATTAATATACTTGCAATCCACAACTGCTATCTTTAATTATCTATAAATGATCAAGTAATGATCAGATGGACTGATGAAAAAATAGTATTTGAGAATGTAATCACGGACAAACTGCAGGTAAGTCTTTTATACTTTTTTTATGTGTAGAAATTGATGACTTCTAATGTACTGATCAGCACAGGATCAAAAGCGTTGAAGTTATTTTATGAACCTTGTGAAAGTATTTCAATTTAAATCTTCAGGTTTTGTTCCAGCTGTTTCTTCAGACACATTTTCCTCTGCTGTGCTGCTCAGTAAAGCATTAAGTGGAACACAGATGACAGACCTAACGCAGTTGTTTTATTAATAATGCCTAATGATAGTATTAGACTTTAATTTATATACAGTACGAACTCAAAAAATCATTTTAAAGTGCTTATACATTGCAGGCATGTGTGTTTACATGATTCTTGTCACATTTTGTAACAAATGAAAACTATTCCAGCACTACTCAAGTCCAGACCAGCATCAGCCTGTGCTTTTTTCAGTCTCAGCTAACAGTTACCTCCACAGCTGAAGTTTAGTTTACAGCGCAGAGAAGTGACACTTACAGTATAATGTTTAATAAGATCCTGTTAAGTGATATGTGTTGCAGATATATTAATACATGTTGTCTTTAAATTGAGAAGATTATGCATTGGCTTATTTCAAGTCTTTCATGCAGACAATCCTCATAAAATAATCACTATTTGTTGATTTTGAATTTCAGCAGCAGGTAGAACGGGGAGTTAGTTCACTTGGTGGCTCTGTCTAAGTGTCAGTGAACTCATTGGAAACTGGGCTGGCTGATTCAGCAGACCTGTTCTATCTGTATCAGAGGCAAACAGGGTGCTCAGGGTCACAGCTTGGAGTCCTGGCTGGTCCAGGACACCTGGTGCAGAGAACTCAGGCGCCACGATTCCAGTGACGAGTCATCAGAACCTCAGAAAGGCTCCAAACAAGCACAGACCTGTCCTGCTCACTAGGATACTTGTAGCACATTGATCTAAGGATGTCAAGGGGCTACTTTGAAAGCATTCTCATTTATGATATGTGTGACTTTAAAATATATGTATTGATGTTAATTGTTGGGTTTCAAAACTACTGATACAGGAGTAGAAGGAAACCTGATCTTTGTTTAGAAGCGCATGTGGTGTTTCTAGGAGTCCCAAAGTGCGGTGTGTGTTGTCAAAGTTAGTGAGGCTCAGTCTTCTGCTGTACACCAGTCCTGACTCTCTGCCCTGCTCTGTCTCGCTCTCTCCCAGCCGGCACCAGCGTGAAGCCCACAGTGTCGCTGTTCCCCCCGTCCCCCAGTGAGCTGTCCGCCAACTCGGCCACACTGCTCTGCCTGCTCAGCGGCTACTCCCCCGAGGGGGCCAGCGTGGAGTGGACGGTGGATGGCTCCAAAGTGACCAGCGGGGTCCTGACCAGCGCCGAGGAGGGGAGGGATGGCAAGTTCAGCCGCAGCAGCTCCCTGAAGCTGAGCAAGGCCGAGTGGGAGGCCAAGGAGGAGTACGTGTGCACGGTGACCCACGACAACTCGCCAGCCTCCTACAGTGTCCGCAGGAGTCAGTGCACGGGCGCCGCGGCGTGATGCTGTCCTGGGAGAAGAGGGGAAGAGCCGCCCTCCCCTCGGCCCCAGTGTGTTTGCAGATCCTGTCGAGCCACGCAGCAGCTCAGTAGCCTCGCATGTTAGTCTCAGCCTCCGGCCGTCACTAGAGCTTGTCTGGTAACTGGTGTGTGTTTGTGTAGTCTAGGACATTTTTCACTGTTTGTTTCGCTCTAGATGTTCAAATAAAATATTGAAGTCAGAATCTGGAGTTGTGTCACTCTTTTTGTATGCGTTTGATTTTCTGAAAAGGAATATAAGATCTCCGGGTTGAGAAAGGCCCCAGTTTGACCCTGTGACACAGAGAGCCTCCATATCAAAGGCAGCTGGCAGCTCTTAACTGAAAGACAGGGGGTCAAAGCCAGTGAGTGGAAACCATCTTCTTATAACAATAAAAATAATAATTTAATTGATTTACCTGACATCTTCATCATCAAAGATACCCAAAAATTAAAGAACTTAAAAATAATAATAAACTTTATTTTATATAGCGCTTTTAAAGGTGGCTTCTCAAAGCGCTTTACAAAATGACAACAACAATAAATAAAAAGAATACACAAGATAAAACACAATTACAATATACAGAGGAGACCGTGGATGGTGGTACTAAGTATAGTAGGAGCAGAGGGGTAAAGAATGGAACCAGTTCAGAAAAGGCTCTTCTAAAGAAGAAGGTTTGAGTCTGGATTTGAAGGAGATTAGAGAAGGTGACTCTCTGATATCCTTGGGGAGAGAGGATATCAAGTATTATCATACATTACATGATAATATATAATATACATTATATAACATGATATGTAGAGTGGATGGATTAAAAAATCTTCTTTCATGGGTTATTATCAAACAATTCAGTGACAAAAAGTAGTGCAGCACAAGGGACAGAGACTTCAGTGAAACCGCAGGTCGAGACAGCAGAGGCAAACAGGGTGCTCAGGGTCACAGCTTGGAGTCCTGGCTGGTCCAGGACACCTGGTGCAGAGAACTCAGGCGCCACGATTCCAGTGACGAGTCATCAGAACCTCAGAAAGGCTCCAAACAAGCACAGACCTGTCCTGCTCACTAGGATACTTGTAGCACATTGATCTAAGGATGTCAAGGGGCTACTTTGAAAGCATTCTCATTTATGATATGTGTGACTTTAAAATATATGTATTGATGTTAATTGTTGGGTTTCAAAACTACTGATACAGGAGTAGAAGGAAACCTGATCTTTGTTTAGAAGCGCATGTGGTGTTTCTAGGAGTCCCAAAGTGCGGTGTGTGTTGTCAAAGTTAGTGAGGCTCAGTCTTCTGCTGTACACCAGTCCTGACTCTCTGCCCTGCTCTGTCTCGCTCTCTCCCAGCCGGCACCAGCGTGAAGCCCACAGTGTCGCTGTTCCCCCCGTCCCCCAGTGAGCTGTCCGCCAACTCGGCCACACTGCTCTGCCTGCTCAGCGGCTACTCCCCCGAGGGGGCCAGCGTGGAGTGGACGGTGGATGGCTCCAAAGTGACCAGCGGGGTCCTGACCAGCGCCGAGGAGGGGAGGGATGGCAAGTTCAGCCGCAGCAGCTCCCTGAAGCTGAGCAAGGCCGAGTGGGAGGCCAAGGAGGAGTACGTGTGCACGGTGACCCACGACAACTCGCCAGCCTCCTACAGTGTCCGCAGGAGTCAGTGCACGGGCGCCGCGGCGTGATGCTGTCCTGGGAGAAGAGGGGAAGAGCCGCCCTCCCCTCGGCCCCAGTGTGTTTGCAGATCCTGTCGAGCCACGCAGCAGCTCAGTAGCCTCGCATGTTAGTCTCAGCCTCCGGCCGTCACTAGAGCTTGTCTGGTAACTGGTGTGTGTTTGTGTAGTCTAGGACATTTTTCACTGTTTGTTTCGCTCTAGATGTTCAAATAAAATATTGAAGTCAGAATCTGGAGTTGTGTCACTCTTTTTGTATGCGTTTGATTTTCTGAAAAGGAATATAAGATCTCCGGGTTGAGAAAGGCCCCAGTTTGACCCTGTGACACAGAGAGCCTCCATATCAAAGGCAGCTGGCAGCTCTTAACTGAAAGACAGGGGGTCAAAGCCAGTGAGTGGAAACCATCTTCTTATAACAATAAAAATAATAATTTAATTGATTTACCTGACATCTTCATCATCAAAGATACCCAAAAATTAAAGAACTTAAAAATAATAATAAACTTTATTTTATATAGCGCTTTTAAAGGTGGCTTCTCAAAGCGCTTTACAAAATGACAACAACAATAAATAAAAAGAATACACAAGATAAAACACAATTACAATATACAGAGGAGACCGTGGATGGTGGTACTAAGTATAGTAGGAGCAGAGGGGTAAAGAATGGAACCAGTTCAGAAAAGGCTCTTCTAAAGAAGAAGGTTTGAGTCTGGATTTGAAGGAGATTAGAGAAGGTGACTCTCTGATATCCTTGGGGAGAGAGGATATCAAGTATTATCATACATTACATGATAATATATAATATACATTATATAACATGATATGTAGAGTGGATGGATTAAAAAATCTTCTTTCATGGGTTATTATCAAACAATTCAGTGACAAAAAGTAGTGCAGCACAAGGGACAGAGACTTCAGTGAAACCGCAGGTCGAGACAGCAGGGGCCTGAGGAGGCTGGAGACACACAGGTGTGTCTGGGGATCTGGCTCCACCTCAGGGGTGGACAACCAGCAGCACTGAAAGCTAGAGAGCAAAGAGAAGCAACAGCTGGGCTTGAACAGAGAGGAGGGGGGAGAATGAGAGATTATAAATATTATATGTGTATTGAATACTGACACTGTGAAACTTTTCACATTACTGTGAGTTGCAAACTGAGCACTGACACGCTAGGATCTACAGTACCACAGTGTTTTCAAATTAACAATTGTTTTTCCTGCATAGTGACAAAAAGAGTCAGCACACAATTCTGTGCTTGTCCTGCCGTTACTTGTCCTGTTTCTAATCTTTTATAGTTTGTATACATTTTGCAACATGCCTTTGCATTTCACATCTATTTATCTAGTAGTAACATTTACACACCCTGTAAGTATATATCACCAGAATACATGTATCACATCTGATATAAATCAGAATAAGGAATATGGTCTTATAATGAGACCTCAGGCCAGCTCAATGGAGAGTCAGACAGCAGGGTCCTGAGGAGGCTGGAGATACCCAGGAGTGTCTAACAGGAGGCCAGTTGGCTCATCTTGCTTATTTGTCAGTTTAG
This sequence comes from Lepisosteus oculatus, assembly GCF_040954835.1. Classification (NCBI taxonomy): domain Eukaryota; kingdom Metazoa; phylum Chordata; class Actinopteri; order Semionotiformes; family Lepisosteidae; genus Lepisosteus; species Lepisosteus oculatus. The sequence goes on from NC_090713.1 coordinate 17,044,920, forward strand.
TAGCAAATTGAATCTAAAAGTTTGCCTGGACTTTTCTTAAATGTGCCTAGAGTTTGGGCCTCAACCACCAGGATGATATATTCTAGATACCCAGAACAGTTTGGTTACAGCATCAATTTTTATTTTCCATCCTGTATTATTTCCGTTTTAGTTACTTACTTTGCATCCTTGTTTGACTTCTGAGTGTGTAAAAGTCCCTATGTTGAATCTGTCTATAACCCATAACAGTGTGTATATCTGGAACAAATCTCTCAATTTCCTCTGTTCTAGTCTGATGAGATTTAGCTCCTTTAACTTGAATGTACATGATAATGCACTGAAACTAGAATTTATTATTGTTGCTCTTCATTTAACTCTTTCTCAGACTGCATTCTCCTTTTTGATATGTTGCCTAAAACTGAAAACAATTTTCTAAATGAAGCCTTAGAATTGCCTTGTAAACCTTGAGTATAACCTCCCTGGAATTAGATTCAACACTTCCTGCTCTACACTCTAGTGTTCAGTTTGATTTACTGATTCCCCATATTGTCTGGATGAAGACATAGAACAATTTACCAGATCTCTTTTGTGTGTAGCATCCTGCAGCCCAGACTCATTCATGCTTAATATACACAATGTACACAACATTTTCCTCCTACCTGCCTGTGTCACTGTGCACTTAACAATGTTAAATTTCATACCAGGTGTCTTCCCAATTTCTGATTTTGTCTTTAAAGTCTTATTTAGTTCCCTGTTTCTGTGTTAACCACTCTCTCTCTCTAATTTGATAACTATACCTGAAGCTGATGTTTATATGGAACAGGAAGATGATGGGCCAAAAACACATCCTTGAGGTACACCACTAGTTTCATCTGCCCAGATAAGTGTGGCACCCCTTAAGATTATGCACTATGCGCTTAAGGCTATGAACATTATGTTCCCTGTTAGTCAGTTACCAATCCATATATATAAAGAAAGGAGACCTGAACAGTGATATTTGCAGTGCTGTGAATATTTTGTGCCAAAGGTGTCTTTGTTCCTTCTTTCCTTTTAAGCCATTAGGTGTTTTGGTCTCTGGTCCATTTTAAGCTTCAAGGTGCATTGTCACTAAACTCTACTGGACACTGTTATTGTTTTTTACTTCAAGTTCTCCGCTTAAATGTCTAGTCACTTCAAAGCACATAAACAACAAACCAAATAAAAGGTGTTCCTAATTAATTCAATGATTAGTGATTAGATTTTAAAAAATCTGCAGATCTAAAGGAGCTACTTGCAAATGTAAGTGGTAAGAATGGGCAGACGATCATCCTCTAACTTGTACTTGTAGCTTTCTCTTACAGACAGTCCGACAGAAAGGGCTCAACCGGTGAAGGCACCTTTTGGAGTTCAGGCTGGGCTCTAAAGAGCTGGACTGAATCTATGATATCATTTACTCACTACCATAACTTAAACACAGACACAGACACACTCACACCAGGGCCAATCTCCCATAAGCCAATTAACCTGACAGTATGTATTTGAACTGTGGCAGGAAAACAGAGCACCCAGAGAAACCACTGAGAGAATATACAGACTCCACACAGACAGCACCCCACGTCCAGAATTGAACCCAGGACCCCAGTGCTGCCAGGCCACACTATCCCTGCTATCATTATCATAAGTACAATTTAACAGAGTCTTCTAATAAACTGTCTCTTTGACACTACCTGTGCTGAATCTACAACAGTCATTTCCAAAACCGTCAGTACCTACCATCAATCTTAATTTGCAGTGTGTGAGCACTGGCCTTTTCCTAGGGATCAGCCTTTAATGTTTGTGGGGATTTTTTGGGGGGTTTCATCTTAATTATTTTAATTACCATGCTGTACTGTGAATGGCCAGTGTGAATATTAATATTAATCGTGTTAAAGTCTTTAAAAACCTCTGAGGGAACTGCACAGTATTCTAAGTGCCAAAGAAAGAGAGTAAATTCATCTATCATGAAGGGATACGGGTGATGGTTTGTGAGACTGGAGCTGCCTGCTGCTCTCTGAGAGACTCTCACACCTGCAGCTGGTCTATTCCGGGAGCGCGTCGGTCACGCTGGGGCAGCTGCGCATCTCGCTATGCAAATCCTCTCGGCAGCGGTTTCGCTTTCTCCTCCCCGTCTTCCAGTTTCACAGCCAGAAATAGCCCGGGGACGGCGGGGCAGCGGAGCGCGGCTGGGGAGATTTGCCTGCTGTGGCAGAGAGCCAGCCGGGCGCACAGCGCGGTGGTTTCGGAGAGCCCAGCTGTCTGAGCCACAGACAGGAGCTCAGGAGGAGGAGCTCAGCTGCGTTGTTAAACTCTTTGACTACGTGAGAGACGGAGAAACGAGAGGTGCCGTAACAGTACACAGATAATGAATTCAGATTTCTAGATTAAATGTAATTTTCTGAGACTGAAGATTTCTGGAACTGTCAATTACAAAAGAAGTTCAAGTAGGGAGCTGCGACAGCATGTGTAGGCTGCAAAGGAACAGGTAAAGGTTTATTCCAGGATGAACGGAAAAGAAAAGAAAAAAAGACCTTTCAGGTGAAAGAAGAAGGATCCACAGCTGAAACGTGCCCGTTTTCTTTTCAGCATGGAATAAACCTCTACCTGGTCGTTCACAAAGATATTTGTTAAAATCTGACATATTAATGGAATAATACAGATTAAATTAGTCTAAATTCCCACCAGAAATCTTAATTCACAGTGTGAGCAATGACCTTTTTCTAGAGATCATCTTCTAACATTTGTGTAGATCTTTTGTGATTCCCCATTTTATTGATTTTAATTACTATGTTTTTACTTATACTAAAATATTATCCAGGTGTCAGAGTCTGATTTTTACTTATTAATCTGTAGTACACAGATAATATATCATATCTAGCAAATAATTTACTAATATAACTTCATTTACAATTTTCTACCTGTAATTTTGAGAATTAAAATGACCATTTTATTTATACATCTGACGTGCTTTAATTGCACCCAGGTTTAGTCTGAGTGCTGTATGAATGTTGGTAAACTCCTGTTTTTACTGCATTGATGAATGATGACATCAGCAATAAGAAACGGTTTAAGAAACTTAATCTGCCTGGGGTCCTTTAAGATCAGCTTGTAAGGCATTAGTTTTACTTTTTTAGCTTGTTCTCACACTGAATCTAGGATTCTAGCCTCTTTCTTAAATATTAGAGCATCAAGTACTTTGTGAAACGATTCATACTGAACACTGTTTACTCAGTGTTTATTACTCATCTGGTGTTGTTTCTCCTATTAAAATGCACCCAGTTGTGAACCTCTGTGTGACCTTTATAATACATCTAGTACTGTATATGCCAGTATAAACGTTATACAACATACAGTACAAACCAGATAGTACACTGCTCTGATTTCTGTCTTCACTTGTTATATATGTGCTTTCTTTTGAACGAATAATGGCGTGTTTCTTCGATTCTATTTATCTATCTAAATAGGCCAATGGATATTGTGGAAGTTTAGACATTTATTTTTGTGATAACCTGAGATCTGGACATTTCTATCTTAATTTTCACTATAAGATTGGAGAGGTCTGTGTGAGGGATGAATTGCTCTTGAATGGGGGCAGGGTGATTACCCAACTCAGAAAAACTTTCCAGGGGTTAGGTTACTTAGACACGATGTTTTTACATGGTTTTTATTGGAAAGATGCAGATTACGTACAGTATGTCAGACATCCAGACATAATATTGAAGCTGATGTATTTTGGAAATACTTCCCATGTTTATGTTGTGTCCTTGATTTGAGAAAGTTATTTGCTGGTGTTTTGTACACATTATAAAGATGTAAGCATGTTATCTAATCCCTAGTCATTGCAGCAGAATTGGGCCAAAGATGTATTTTGACTTTTTCAACATTCCCTGGAGTCTACAAATTAATTCAGCCATGATGATTTTTTACAAAGTTGCAGCTTTTTTATGATATCACCACAGTGTTATTTGGTTAGCAGGGTATTTTTTTAATCAATGTGTTTTTCCTTGTTCCTGTCAGCTTGTAATGCTCCAATTGTCTTTATGCTTTCTATAAGGAATGTCACCACTTAATGTTTGTACAGTATCTTGTGACAGACGGATCTTGTGGTAGTTTGGGAATAATCTCTATGAAAAAGATGACTTTAAGCCTGTCTGTTGAATCTGTCTGTACCGATCACAGCAAAACAAAAGAGATGTGCTGACGTCAGAGGAACTAATCTAGGATAAACTGTGGCAAAAAAAGATGAACACAAAGCTTAACAAAGCAGAAAAATGTTCAAAATTCTGTGGATATATACAGTATTTGATCTTTCAGAATTTTTTTTTAATTTAATTGAATGTGAAAATGATAATATCTCTGCTTTCCTGGAAAATGGAGGTATTAGTAATGTAAAATGAGGACTTAGACATCCTACCAAGTATTTTACCTGTTGTAAATACTGTACACATACAGTACTGCACTGTAGTGGTAATATGTTACTGCTCTCAATGGGTAGAAAAAAGCTATTATTCTTGGAAAAAAATTGCAGCGTTTCAGATTGTGTATGACTCTTCCAGGCTGAATAAATATTAATGTAGTTCTGAAGCTGAGGTAACCAACTGCTATTCTTTGTGCTGGAAGTGACTCAGCAGAGTTACCAGCAGTGGCAGGAAATGGCAGGAGAATTGAAGGAGAGTCTTCAGTCTGTTCACTTGCATTTCAGATGCAGTATATACAGTACCTTATTATACACAACTAAGACTCACATCACATAAATTACAATCCACAGGGAGTTCTGGGATAAATAAACCTTTATTGTTCTGTGTGCTTCTCCTTCAACTGTAATTTAAATTTTTAACGGTTTACTGTTGCTTTTTTAAGTAAAGTGTCAGAATTTGCATTTTGATTTAAGTTATAAATTAAATGCCCAAATGTCTTACTTGTAATAGTAACAATCACACTTTACAGTTTTGCAGTTAGATAAAGAAATAAAGATTTACTTTAAAAGTAATATGTGTCATTGGATTTCTTGTTCAATTAGCAGGAAAATATTGTGATTCCACAAAGACAATGTAAAATACAACAGAAATGCCGACAGTGGAGCACGGAAGCGTACGGAGGCTTATTATAATAAAATCTCATTTATATGAGATGGCATTGCGTTTATACGATAAAAGTATCTTGTATATATGACACATGTATTGCATTTACACAATAGTTAATTTGTGAACAATGTTGCCTACTATATTAATACTGTATATTACATTGTACCGTATATTGTAACGAGACGGGGTCAGCGAGGATGGAGACAAGAACTCAGGCTCTTTTTAAATCTCAGCGCTTTATAGTCAGACATGTGTCCAGCTCAGCTCCAGCAACAGAGAAAGTGAGAAAAGAGAGAAACAGGGAAGAACACCCTGGGGTCTTTTCATGTTCAGTACGTGGTATAGAATGGTAAGCGGGTACAGATATAAAAGGATAACTATTTACAGGGACCCTGGCAACCTATCCAGGGTGTACACCCGTTCAGAATGGTCAGCGGCACTGGCCAGTGGTTGTCCTAGTCCCCGCCCTGATCACTACTACTACTCCAGTCCTGCCCCTCGCCGCGCACCCCAGCCGAGCGCTCTTCGGCCGCAACGCCAGGCGAGGACGCCACAATATGAAATAATATTGTCACGCTTACGGCCGACAAGCAGTGTGTGTAAGAGCCGGCGTACCAGAGCGGGTGACGTCACCGCCCTTCCCTGTGATAGCAGGACCACAGCTACTGGGCTGTGGAGAGATCTCTCTTTAGCTCACGGGGCTAGGTCGCTGCAGAGAGACGCGGAAGTCCCGGGTTCGAGCCTCCAGTCGGGATGGGGCCGACCAGATGCGGCAAGGGCGCCCGCCTGAGTCCCCGTTGCGTTACATTGATGTCAGAGCGGGGTGGGATAGCTCTTCGCCGGGGACGGCGATTTAAGCGGGGGAGAGTGTAACGCTTACGGCCGACAAGCACTGTGTGTAAGAGCCGGCGTACCAGAGCGGGTGACGTCACCGCCCTTCCCTGTGATAGCAGGACCACAGCTACTGGGCTGTGGAGAGATCTCTCTTTAGCTCACGGGGCTAGGTCGCTGCAGAGAGACGCGGAAGTCCCGGGTTCGAGCCCCGGACGGTGCAGGGGCCGACCTAATGCGGCAAGGGCGCCCGCCTGAGCCCCCGTTGCGTTACAATATTGTCCCCTGCAAAGTAGCATTGACTTAAACAACAGCAGAACATTTCCACAGTCCTCGTTTCGGGAAAAAATTAAACAATTTAAAGGAACACGTGTTCTGCTTTTGTATACATGAAGTAAACGCAGTGTCAGTAAATACGGAAGCGCATTGCTGCCAAAAAGGGTAAAAAAACGCCCTTTTTTCGAGATAGCAATGATTACAACCTGTTGTTTAGCTCACTGAACACATGTAGAAGCTACCGTGAGCTTGGCTGGCGCTTTCGGTTTAATGATCTTGTCAATGTCCAGCGCTGCAGAATTTGTACGGATTTACTTTCGACTGGGGTGTAGTCATAATGAAGTCTTGCGATTTTTAGCAAGTATGAACAGAATCATTATAAGCATGACGACCAGTTGTGTGGGATTTAGAGATCAAAGCAATGATGGCTCCGTTATGAACAGTTAAACGTGCAATCAGTTCCACTGCTTAAAACTGCAAGTCCGCACGGAGCGACAGAGGTAATATATGGCGATCGCGCTGTCGCGTGATCACATAAAGTACCCGAAAATTACTATCTCGTACGAGAAAATTCCTTATCCAGGATTTCGTTTTCCTTGGTGGCAGCAATGCGCTTCCGTAAGTAAGCATTCCCAGGTTAAGCGCGTATCGCTTTCGCCGTTTCTGTGAGAAGAGACGTCAAGGCTTTCCAAACTTTCAGTATGTTCTTCTTGATGTGAAGCTGCAGAAACATGTCCCCTACATAAGTTGTACATTGCCTCCTCTTTAAACATTGAACGCAATACGTTCACTTGACTTGATAGTAAGACTTATGCCAAGTTTTATCGCTGGTAACAGTAAACGGAACGCCAACCATGTGCAAGCTGTAATACGGGTTTTGTGCCGTCCTGGAATTATTCTTCTTTTTCAACAAGTTTTTGTTTGGCATTACCCTGTCTCTGTACACATGCACATCCGTGCAAAAGGACACAAATACTGTTTCTTCTCCCATCAAAATGCACTTTTCCTGCATTTTGCTGTGTAAATCCAAATTCAAATTCATTTGATGTCAGCATACTGTAGTCTAAACGCTTTTAATAATTATTATAATTGCTTACACTTATACTGTTCTGTATAATTATTAATTTTTTGTAAGAGGCTGCACAGAGATTACTATTTTATTAGTCAACAGAGGGCAGCACTGAAAACTGAATTGAGAGTCTCCGTCTCTGCTAGCAAACGCTGCTGCTCTTACTGATGTCTCTTGTCTCAGTGTAATTGCCGTATTACTGACACTAGAGGGCAGCACTGAACACTGAATTGAGAGTCTCACTTTAAAAGAAAACACTGCTCTGCTCCTCTTACTGTGACACTTGTCTCAGTGTGTGAGAACAGTGCTGCTCTTTCATTTCTCCCTGCATGTCCAACACATTGTTTCATGTGTTGCAGAATTTGTATGGATTTACTTTCGACTGGGCTTTAGTATGGAAGCCCGTTTCCGCCAGGGAGTAAAAAAAAACGTGCTATGGTATCTCAGAATCGCGACTTTATATCTCGCAATTGTGACTTTTTATCTGAGATACTAAGTCGCAATTCTGGGTTATTAAGTCGGAATTCTGAGTTATTAAGTTGGAATTCTGAGATACCATAGCGCGTTTTTTTTTACTCCCTGGCAGAAACGGGCTTCCATACTTTAGTCAAATTGAAGTCTTGCAATTTCGAGCAAATATGAACAGAATCATTATAAGCATTAGGACCAGTTGTGTGGGATTTAGAGATCAAAGCAATGATGGCTCCGTTATGAACAGTTATACAGTACGTGCAATCAGCTCCACTTCTTAAAACTGCAAGTCCACACGGAGCGATAGAGGTATTATATGGCGATCGTGCTGTCGCATGATCACATAAACTACACGAGAATTACTATCTCGTACGAGAAAATTCCTTACATATGATTTTGTTTTCCTTCGTGGCAGCTATGCGCTTCCGTAAGAAAGCATTCCCAGGTTAAACGCGTATTGTTTTCGCCGTTTCTGTGAGAAGAGACATCACGGCTTTCCAAACTTTCAGTATGTTCTTCTTGATGTGAAGCTGCTGAAACATGTCCTGTACATAGGTTGTACATTGCCTCCTCTTTAAACATTGAACGCAATACGTTCACTTGACTTGATAGTAAGACTTATGCCAAGTGTTATCGCTGGAAACAGTAAACGGAACGCCAACCGTGTGCAGGCTGTAATACAGGTTGTGTGCCGTCCTGGAATTCTTTTTCTTTTTCAAAAAGTTTTTGTTTGGCATTACCCTGTCTCTGTACACATGCACATCCGTGCAAAAGGACACAGAAATATTGTTTCTTCTCCCATCAAAATGCACTTTTCCTGCATTTTGCGGTGTAAATCCAAATTCAAATGCATTTGATGTCAGCACACTGTAGTCTAAAAGCTTTTAATAATTATTATAATTGCTTACACTTATACTGTTCTGTATAATGATTAATTTTTTGTAAGAGGCTGCACAGAGATTTCTGTATTATTAGTCAACAGAGGGCAGCACTGAAAACTGAATTGAGAGTCTCCGTCTCTGCTAGCAAACGCTGCTGCTCTTACTGATGTGACTCTTGTCTCAGTGTAATTGCCGTATTACTGACACTAGAGGGCAGCACTGAACACTGAATTGAGAGTCTCAGTTTTTCCTCAAAAAACACTGTTCTGCTCCTCTTACTGTGACACTTGTCTCAGTGTGTTAGAACAGTGCTGCTCTTTCATTTCACCCTACCTGTCCAACAGATTGTTTCATCCTATCAATACAGCCTCTCCTAAGAATCCAGTCTGCCTGATATTGAGATACCTCACCTGTGAACCTCTCTGAGATGCTTTGCTGCCTCACACTTCTTCTTTGTACTTCGGGATGTTCACCAGTCAATCTGTTTCATCAGTTTCTATATATGATGCACTGAAAGTATTGATGTAACACCAGCATTTGAATCTGCAGCTCATAACAAAAAAAAACTTGCAGTACAATAATTATACTTAAAGATTAAAGTTGAGTTGAGAGGGTATCTTTGAAACCAACCCTCAATAAGAGTGATATGCTGCCTGGCAAGATTATTATCTCTGAGTCAACATATGTGTTTCTTGTAAGTAGAAAAGTGTTGGACAGTACGGGGCTGTGCAGCGATTCAACCATTCTCTAAGTTCACCAGCCCCGTTTCTGAGCTGTAAAACAGACCAGTTCCACTGGGTCCACTCTGCTCCACTCTGATCCCTTCCATTCACAGGGACAGCCGGAATGTGGGAGGAGTCTGCAGAGGATTTCTGGGCTCTCAATGTGCTTCAGACATTCAGAGCTCAACTCAGTAATGGTTTTCTTTACTGTTTTTTTATTAACAGAATCACTCTGAGCACAATCTAACCTGGTCCATAATCACTGCAGGCATTGTTTCACAACAAGAATAACATACTGTACGTTTGGAAAGCCGTGTCAGTTCTACTTGTCACAGAAATGGCGACAAACATGCGTTAGAGTGCTTCCCTCTGTTGACTTATAATACAGTGATCCCTGTGCATCCTTTTACAAAAAATAATCATTATACAGAACAGTCTTGTATGCAAAACTCTTAATACAATGATTCAAATGACTCAGACCAGGAGCAACAATTCTATAATTCTATAAATGGAAGTAAGGAATTCAGTCAACACTGTAGATTTTAATGATTCAAGCAAAAAAAAAAAAGGAAAATTGTCACTTTTAAATTGGCTCCTCAGACAGAATAATTTGCTCTAAAGTGCAGTTTACTGTACATCAGTCACATTTTTTGTGCACATCTATCACAGAACCTCGTTGAAGACAGAAATTTGTATATAGTAACACAAGTCAAAATAAACATACAAATACAATCAATCCACATTTCTCTTATTGGCCTATTTAGGCATTATGTTTGATACTGCATAATTACGCAGTTGTTGCAGCTCTAATTTCATTTAAGACAGTGGCATACTGTATCTGTGCTGTTGACTTCAACCTCACAAGCAAGTCTGACTTCATCCTCCAATCCATGACCCCATCCATGAACATCTGCAGGTTCCACGATGTCAAGGGCTGCTGGCAGCTAGTAGCTTTTATATTCCTCTGGCTTGATGACCAATATTTCAGCCCAGCAGTTATGTCACATAGAGTACATGGTGGTCTGAAATGAGCCACATGTGTGACTGGATGCTGTGCACGGCTGGCAAATAGCATTTGAGTTTGGTTTAAGTGTGGGCCAGAGTCCTTTAGGAACCTGACTAGTTTGCATTTAGTAATTAACAATGATATCAACTGTATCTAAGGCCTTGGGTTTTGCAATTCAGTTTGGTTCATTGTATTAAGAGTGTGTTCATATGAAGACTGTTGTGTGTAATTAGTCAAATCATTTGTAAAAACTGAAATAAGGCCACCTGGCCTTTTGTTTTGGCTTCAGTAATAGGGTAATTTCTCTAAAATGAAAATAACATATCTGTGTAATCCAGTTCGGAGGGGTTTGAAAAGGTTATTTGCATATAGATTGTTATTTAACAGAAGTATAACAGCACATTCTAGTATTTTTGCAAGAAAGGGTAAATTGGAAATGGGGTGAAAATTATTTAGATTGTCCAGAGCCATGTTAGGCTTTTTAGCTACAGAGGTAATAGCAGCAGTTTTGAGGACCATTGGTGCAACACCAGTGCTCAAGGATTCATTTATTATATTGAGGACAATGGGGCAGAGAAAAGTGAAACAGGACTGAAATAAAGTGGTGGGGATTGGATCTAATATACAAGTGGTGGATTTCATATAGTACGTGAAGCTAGTTTTCTGATGGATGCAGAGTCAAGAAGAGAGAAGGGAACCAATAAAGTTGGGCAAGCAGGGAGGAGGTGTGGAAGTGACATGTGCTCTGGTGAGAATGTGATGCCGGAAATTGTCGATCTTGGAGCTAAAGAAATCTAAGAATGTGTTGCAAAGTAGTGATGAGGCAGGTGATGTGGTGGGGCAGTTTGGCTTAAACAGTCTGTTGGTGGTGGAGAAAAGGTGTCTGGGGTTGCTATGGTTATTTTCAATGATGTGAGAGAAATCGGTGGATCTAGCAGTCTCTATCGTATCCTTATACTCAGACAACTCATCTTTCCAAGAATGATAATGTATGTTTAGGCCAGAAAGACGTCAAAAGTTTCTGGGAGACTGCCTTCATTGATTGCAGATGGTCAGTGTACCAGGGGGCAGAGCGAGAAAAAGAGATGGTTCAAGTTTTTAGAGGAGCAAAGGTGTTGAGTGTAGATAAAAGAGCGCTATTAAGCAAATTTATTTTGTCTTTTAGAGGGTCAGAGGAAGAGAAACAAGATAAGGAGGACAGAACAGAATTTGTGAACCTACAATAAGTTGATCAACTGATCGCCAGTTGTGGAAATTTAAAGAGCCAATTGCAATGATGAAATCTAGGGTGTTTCCTTTGTTATGTTTCGGGCTGAGAACAAAGTGGGTTAAATCAAAGCATCTCAATAGAGCTAGAAAATCCTTTGCCAAACTGGAAGACCTGGAGTCAATATGTATACTAATGTCCCCAAGAATAAGGATCCTCTTAAATCTGAGGCATAAAAATTCAAACTCACCTAAAAAGGCAGATCACTAGCTGATAATTCAAGCAGGTAGATGAGAGCAGGAGTGCCTCTTTAGGAAAAGGACCAGTGGAAACAGAGACAGAGAAAAGAAGTCAGTTATATTTAAACAGCTGTTATTGTTTGGATGTTCTGAAGTTTGTAACTAGTCCTGCTTCATTTCTCATTAGATAAAATTGCTTAAAATGTAGTTGCTGTGGGACTCCAGTAAGGAGTATGGCTTTTGTTTTAACTGTTTTTATATCAAAAGGGAATTCACCTGCCTGTCAAAAGTAGGAAGACTGGCTATTGGTGTAACTTTAAAACAGACACTTTATTAATTGAACATTAGTACTGTATAATGAGGTGAATGAGTGCTCAGTTGATGTGTGACCTGTTTATTCTATTTATATATTCCATAGTGACATCTAGAGGGGATACTGAGAATTGACAGTGAGCTGGTCACTGGAGTTGATCCAGTAAATCTTTGGACAGTTAGATAATTATGTATATAATCATGTTCCTAAACCCACTCACATCCTACTTTCACGTGACATTTATGATTATATATGCATCTGTTATGGGTATTTGTTCATGGTATGTGTGTTTTGCACAATATTACATGTACACCTGTCAGAGTGTTTTTAATCTGCATCAGTGTGGCCTGGCTCTGGCTCTGAAGGAGGAATGAGTTACCACTGAACTGAAATGGGCTGTGTTAATTGGAACTCTTTAGTTTAGGAACATGTAGAGTATAAAGGACCACAAGGTGATTACCATAAGACTGGTAAGGTAATTCCTTCTTAGCCACAGAGCCACCATGCCATCCCAAGGGTCAGAGGTTCCATCTCGGGCCTGTCCGGGCCTCGGGCCACAGAGGTGTAAATCAGATGTTTCAGCCATTAAATGGCTCTGTGGCTAAGGATCTGCGCCTGTGGCTGGAAAGCTGCTGGTTTGAATCCCATGGCCAGCAGAGGAATCCTGCTCAGTTGGGCCCCTGAGCAAGGCCCTTAACCCCAACTGCTCCAGGGGTGCCGTATAAATGGCTGACCCTGTGCTTTGACCCCAAGCTGTCTGCCTGTCTACATGTGTCTGTGTGTCTCATGGAGTGTAAGTTGGGGTAGGCGAAAAGATTAATTGCTAATACAAGAAAATTTTATTTGGCCAATTAAGTGTATCTTATGTTAAATTATTTTTCTTCTTCAGGCTGTGTGTGAAACATTTGTTTTTATACATTATACATGCAGATATCTGGGTCTTTGCAGTAAGACTACTGTAGCAGTCCCTGTGTCCCCAGGAAGCAGTGATTCCATGAGGAAGCCATGAGGATAGTGAAGATTAGAAATGTGGAGATTAGGAGAGGTTTTGTGGGGAACAGACCTCACACTTCAATGTGATACTATGTGCATAATGTCCTTTCATTTAGTGTGGACTGGATTTCATGAAATGCAAACTGACAGGAAGTTATTGAACTTTCAATTTTTAAACAGTAATTGTCATGTATAAGCATGTCTGAAACACTTCTCCAAATATAAACATAAAAACAAGATTTATTATAATGAGTCTCAGAAGATAGTTTCACTGATGAAATCATTTTTTCTGTTACAAAGAAGACAGCAATGACCTGTTCTGTCCCCCTCTTGTGATCATTATTAATATTGCAGTCATTGTTGATTCTTGTGGTTCTGTTTGATTAACTTATCTGAATGAAAAACATCCAGATCTCCAGTGTCACACTGATGACGTACAGAATTCTGTCCAAGATATTCTTTCTGCAACCAAGGAAATCTTCTGTTGGTGAACCCACTCTTATCTTTGCCTTATATTTCAAAATAAGACAATTTGACACTTTCTTTTTATTGACATGTTGAATGGACAAATCGAGTTCACCCACCTGTCTACCTTGTGGCAAAACCCAGGAAATCAAACTGTGCAAGATTGTTTTTAAAGACCAAAGTTCAGTAAGACGTGGTTATCCACAGGTGAAACCAGCTTCCTGTCTGACTGCATTTCCGCGGCAACCAGCCTGACTGGTAGAACTAGCCAACTCCACTGCAGCCCAACAAGAACGGAAGAGACAACTGGTACATTGTACAGTTTATAGGAATGATTTTTTGAGTTATGGCATTGCTGCCTGGCAGTGCTGGAGCCCTGGATTCAATTCCCGGGGTGCTGACTGGGTGGAGTTTGCAAGTTCTCTCCGTGTTCATGTGGGTTTCCTTCATGTGTTCCTGCCGCAGTCCAAAGTCATACTGGTAGAATAACAGGCTGCAGGCTGGAAACCTTACCCCAGAGTGAGTGTGTGAGTGTGTGTCTGTTTGTATCTGTCTGCACTGTAGTGGACTGGCTTCCCATCCATAGTGTATCCTGCCGTGCAAGTTATACAAGTAATGTAGCATCACATTGTATTCTGTATACATGGAACAAGTAATAGGTTCATTCCAGGCTGAAAAGAGAAGAAAGAAAACACAACGTTTCGGCCGTGGAGCCTTCTTCAGGTATGCACCTGAAGAAGGCTCCACACCTGAAAAAGGCTCCCTGACCTACCTGAACTTCTGTATACTGTATATGTATTCCTTAGGATTTTTCTTTCTGTTCTTGTATCTATATCTGTTATATCAAGCACACCATAAAAACATTCTTAGCAACCCAAATGTTTATTTTTGCAAGAGTGTTATCTTGACCTTGCTCCCCTGTGTATAAAGTGGTTAGAAAATGGATTAATGGAATTTTTGGTGCCACCAGTGAACACACTTCTCATAAGCAGAAAAATAAAACCCACTTAATATCAGAGATCTCAGATGTAATCAGTATCTCTCCAGCCTGACACTCAAAATTATTGAAACAAGAGATCATTTAATCACACTTGTTTGAATACTGTGACTGTATTAAATGATCTCTTATAGTTTTAAAATAAACTTGTAAGTGCACCTGCAGTAGGTCCCAGCTGCAGCAGTGCAGTCGCTGTGCAGTCCTGCTGAGGAAGGTGTTTGTACGGATGTGTAACACTGTGTGAACACCCATTTACTGCTGGGGTAATGCCAACTTTGACAGTAGTAATCTGCTGCATCTTCAGTCTGGACTCCTATGATGGTCAGAGTGAAGTCAGTCCCAGATCCACTGCCACTGAAACGCCCTGGGATCCCATTATAATGATTAGTTGCATCATAGATCAGTTTAGGACCTTCTCCAGCTTTCTGTTGGTACCAGGCTAGGTAGTTGTTATTATACACTGCAGGACTGGTCTTACAGCTCACAGTGACTGTCTGTCCAGAAACAACACATTTCATTGCAGGAGTCTGAGTCACAGTAACCTGTCCACTGGATTCTGAAAACAAGACAAAACACAATTTATACAGGAATTTAATAATTATAAAGGTTGATTTCCATTTTGTTATTTTACACTTTTCTGTAAAGCTTATTTTAATAATATTCTACAATAACGTTCTATAATCTTCAAAGATTGAAAAAAACTGAGTTTAAGTCAGTTAAATAATATGCTAGAAGCTGTATACTCCATCGCAAATAAAAAAAAACTTTTTTAAATCAACACCTGGCCAAATATACAATTATACCCTGAGCAGAGATGAGGAGTGTCCAGAGGAAGATGGTGATGAAGGTCATTGTTGCTGTGCGTTCTGTTGCCATGAAGGGCAGCTCTCAGTCATGAAGTGTTAAACTCACAGGGCTATAAACACTCCCAGAGCACTGAAGCACGTGCTGCCAATGCAAAGTGTCTCTTCTATGCAAATTGTCTTCCTGGGTTCAGCAGCACTTGTAGCCAGTCAGTGCTGGAAACACAGGTTTGGTGCTGTGTGTTGTGACAGAGCAAGATTAGCAGTTTAGCATGAACACTCCCAGGACAGCAGGACTAGACAGAAAGCAGCTTTATAAGGAGCAGAGAATGAGACACAACCAGCTGAGCCCTTATTCCACTCAACACAGCTGGAATGGAGTGGAGTGTGGAGAGTCTGGTTAAAGTAGCTCTTGGCTCTGTGTGTGGGGCTGGAGAGTGAGACATTGAAGAGGACCTCTCTGATTTCAGGGACACACTCTGAGAGAGTGTGCCCTCTGGTGGCATGAAAGTGATTAGGTTTTCAATGAAAATACATTTATTGGAACCTCTTCATTATAAATACATACAGTACTTACTCTATACATACTTGTCTAGCTTGAAAAATCATTCCTATCCATTGTGTTTCAAAAGGAGCATTGAATGTACATTCCTAAGCCAATACATTTTTCCGTCTCCAGAAATCATAAACCATGAAAACAATCTGAGACCCAAGCAGCCCTTCTTAGCACCAGTTGAGTTCCTGTTTTATTTAATTTTTTTCCATGATGCTCCCCTTGAAGCAGCTCCAGGAGATAAACATGCTCCATGGTTGTCCTGACATTAAAATAAATTATCACCCTGGTCTCAAGCAAGATGTAATCATATTAAAATAGAAAAAAGAGACATACTGGGGGATTTACTGTACTGAGCAACGGCTTCGGCAGCTGCTTTGTCGTTCACACGCTGGACCACCCTCGCTGTGGACTTCATGCAAGTCTTGATCCACACATGGTGTTACAACCCCAGGTGTCTAGGGGTAAAGGGGTGTAACAATTAGGATAGTTTTTAGATGCAGGTGGGTTCTGATAAGGGACTTAGGAAGCGTGACAACAAGTGTTGGTGCAAAAGTGATTTATTTTAAGGTGAATAAGTGACTGGTACGTAATAGGACACAATAACACACAGGGAGAGGGAACTAGAGTGGTGCCAAAGGAAAGAAAACAACAAACAAAATGGAGCTGGCTAAGAAAGTGAGGGAAAGCTGACCTTACTACAAAAGTACTACACACAGTCTTCGGCTTCTTCAAACACCCTAGCTAACCTTCACTGACTACCCAAAACCATACAAGACAAACGGAACTCACCTGTACTAAAGTAGTGTGACAAATACAAAAATCAACTACATGTGCAAAATGTACCCAACAACCTAAACTAACTCAATACACAAAAGTTCGCACAAATACACAAGTGAACTACGAATACCAATAAGGGAAAACGAGAGTAGACACAAGTAACAGGGTACAAAAGAACACAGAGTTTGATACAATATGTTTGGACAAGGTAATAGCTAAATACAGGATAAACACACAAACAAACAAAAGTCAGAGAGATGAATACAAACCAACAAAAGCCGGAGCTATAGGAAAACACACACACACACGGACACGCGCGCGCGCGCGCACCGGGCACGGACGCACGGACGCACGGACGCACGCACGCACGCACGCACGCACGCACGCACGCACGCACGCACGCACGCACGCACGCAAGGTGAAACAAAGCCGATGCTGAACTGAGCAGGACCGAAGTCAAACGAAAGGCCCATTCATTCAGAAAACCTGCAAGTTATATACTAAATAAGCTGCACTCTGATTGGCCGAGAAGCTGATTGTTGATGATGTGTAATGGTCAATGGTGTAATGATGGACCAATGGGGGAGGGAGAGCAATCAAGGTCAGGAAGTGTGGAACATAGCAACAAAACACACATGGACCACACACTGGGACGTAACACATGGGCAGGGCAGTATGCTCCCCCGTGAAGCAGACTCTCTGAAAGGGCACGAGCAGGTCCTAATGATAATCCGACAGCTGAAAGGGTGTGAAGAGCACAAAGGCGCCCAGGCTGGACTCATCCAGGCTCCACTTCTTCACCAGCCCGCCTTCATACAGAGCACGGATGCCCTCGCTGTGGATGGCGGCCAGGTCACTCAGCACCAGCTCCTGGCAGGCCTTGTCGCTCCTCTTCAGGAATAACAGGGACTCGTCTGACCAGGTGTGAGACACCAGACCAGCCTGACCCCGCTCTTGAGCGCTTCGCTCACATAGGAAATAAAGATCAATGGGTGATCTGTGATGGACTTGCCCCCGTGGATCCCTTCCTTCTTCCAGAACATCTCCTTGAAGACCAGGAAGAATTCAGTCCAGCTCTTGTACTGGACAATCTGCAGGGCCTCTCTCTTGTACAGGGGGAGAGGGGGGTTAAATCTGACTTATATGAGTGTCCCATAACTATGACATGGAATCCAGGCACAGAGAAACAAGACCTATAGGTGTAATGAGGCTGTTTAAGGTGGAACTGTAATAAAGGTCAGTAGGTCATAAGATGAACCCTAGAGCTGGAACAGGTCAGCTGGTGAGCAGCAGGCAGGAGCAGCAAACAGGTAAAGCACAGTCAAGAACTGAAGTTAGGAGACAATCGCAGCTCTGAGCTGGAGTGACACATCAAAGGAACAAGGAAACATCTGATGTTTTAGGACTAGTGAAGCAATCCAGGTACTCAGTTGAGTGAAATTTAAGGAAAATTCAAAGCCAAAGTTAAGACAAATCAGGTCGATAGTCCAAGGAGAAACAAAGACACAGCCAGGAACAAGGCAGTGGCTCAGAGCCCTGAGCAGAGCTCAGTCAGACCTTAAACAGCATGCTTCACCAGGAGACGGGGAGGACGTGGCGATCCACAGGTGAAGCAGGCTTCCTGTCTGACTGCGTTTCCACAGCAACCAGAACTAGCCAACTCCACAGGGCCCCCACGAGGACGGGAGAGACAACTGGTTCATAGTGTTCCTGAGCTGTTAAAACTGAAGGATAATTTCTTTAGTTTTTTCTAAAGTTTAAGAAATAAAAACTATCCAAATCCAACTAACTCTAAAATGGACCAGTGGTGTTTCATTAGTACCAGGAGATATAATCTTACACTTACATCTTTGTATCATTACATTGTATCTTTGAAGTGTAAACAGAGGAGGATAAAGACTTTAAAGAAATATAAAAATAGGGTTTTTCAAAATGTTTATTTCTAAAAAAAGCACTAGAGTCTGGTATTGACCTCACGTGTCATTCTGTGAGCAGTGTGATTAAAAATACAGTTTGTAGGAATGATTTCTTGAGTTATGGCATTGCTGCCTGGCAACGCTGGGGCACTGGATTCAATTCCCTGGGTGCTAACTGTGTGGAGTTTGCATGTTCTCCCTGTGTTTGGTGGGTTTCGTCCAGGTGCACTGGTCTCCTCCCACAGTTCGAAGACATGCTGGTAGAATTACTGGCTGCTGAGGAAATTGACCCCACTGTGAGTGGGTGTGTTTGTGTCTGTCTGCCCTGCAATGGACTGGCTTCACATCCAGAGTGTATCCTGCCTTTTGCACTCTTTGAGATTAATTCAAGTAATGAAGCATCATATTGTATTCTGGATATATGTGTTACTTATGTTTTTCTTTCTCTTCCTATATCTATGTTTTTTTTGTATCTTTATTATTTCAAACATGACACTTCTCAGCTGCAGGAAAATAAAACCCCTTGGATATCAGAGATGGCATATGTAATCAATATCTCTCTCCCCTGCCTCACAGTCAAAATGATTCAAATGATAAATAATTTAATCACAGTTCTTTGAATACTGTAACTTTGTGAAAAGGTCTCTTATAGTACTAAAATAAACATGTAAGTGCACCTGCAGTACTGTACAGTAGGTCTCAGCTGCAGCTGTGCAGCCCTGCTGAGGGAGGTTTTTGTACGGCTGTGTAACACTGTGTGAACACATAGGTACTGCTTGGATAGTGGAAACTCTGACAGTAATAATCTCCTGCATCTTCAGCCTGGACTCCTGTGATGGTCAGAGTGAAGTCAGTCCCAGATCCGCTGCCACTGAAACGACTTGGGGTACCAGAGTTTAGTTTATTTACAAGATAAATCAGAAGTCTAGGAGCTCCATCAGATTTTTGATGGTACCAGGCCATGCGTTCACCTGCTGAGCTACTGTAAACTGGACTGCTGGTCTTACACATCACAGTGACTGTCTGTCCTGGGAGAACTGATCTCACTGATGGAGTCTGAGTCACAGTAACCTGTCCTCTGGACTCTGAAAGGAAGACAGAACAAGAAATACTGAAAGTTATACTAGAATACTGTTGAAATATGTAGCACAATATTTGTTTCCATATATCATCCACAAAATCTTTCTGCTGTATATCATTCTTACCTTGAATGCACAGAAAGAGAACAGAGATCAAGATGGTGATGAAAGTCATTGTTGCTGTGGGTTCTGTTGCCATGAAGGGCAGCTCTCAGTCATGAAGTGTTAAACTCACAGGGCTATAAACACTCCCAGAGCACTGAAGCATGTGCTGCCAATGCAAAGTGTCTCCTCTATGCAAATTGCGTTCCTCTGTCTGTAGAAAATGGAGAAGAGCAGATTCTGTAGTTGTTAATTAAAACAGTGTGGCTCTGGTATGCAACGCACTTCCTTCTCTTGTATATAAATCCTGTTTCAGACCAGTCAATGTAATCTGAGCAGTGAGCAGAGGTAGGACTTGAAATGGATGGTTTTCCTCTGTTCTGCATCATTCATTAATCACAGGGTTTTGAAAGATGAGAGAGAGGGGCTTTCTGTCTGATCCCTGACTGAATTGAAGAGACATTGACCAACATGAGACTCCAGTAGGTGAGGGCCAGGGAGAGAACACATCGTCTCACTCTGTACAACATCTCCCTCTGCTGGGGACTGTGGGGAGAGCATTATCATTACAACCCTGCTCTCCTCACGATCTCAACTTTCTCACACAGCCTGCGCTCAGCCTCCAAGGGACAGCAGCTCCCTGTAGTAGAGAGCAGGGACTTGCAGCCTCCAGTCGACAGCAGAGGGAGCTTCACTGAGGGGCCGTTCTTTCCGTTTGCTGGAGGGTAGAGTTCACACTTTCACACACTGGTCTGGTGAAGTGGTTTCGTTATATACAGGGAATTCATGGTGGAGGTTGGTGTTGGGATTTGAAGAGCTTCCAGAGGAAAGATTTGCAATGTAATTATTCTTTCTTCTCAAGTTTTACTGTTCTTAGGCCTTGTGATCCACACCACAGGAGTCACAAGTAGATATTTTTCTAGCCATTCCTTCACCCTTTGGGATTAACTACCATCTCCCTGCAATGTTTAATGAGATCTCTGCTCTTCACTGTGATAATGCATTCTGCAGCTGAGTATGAGATCTCTGCTCTTCACTGTGATAATGCCATCTGCAGCTGAGTGTTTCCTGTGTGTTGCCTCTTTTTTATAGCCCAGGGAAACAGTAACCTATTGGAGGCCTCTGTATATTTCTATATATATTTCCGGATATGCTCATTGTGATTCCAGAACGTTGTTGATTTAATTTGGATGGATTTTATTTGAAAAAGGAATATTTTAAATTCAGTTTTATTAGAGGTCTTCCCCACAGCCATAAGACTCCAAACCTCTTCCCACTCATAACCCCTGAACTCACAGTACTGCCACTGCTGGGGTTTTGCACACTGCAGCTATCTGAATGCTACCGAAGATTACAGTTGTTACTCTACCCAATCATGTATTAATCAAAAACATGCCTTTACTGTTCAGTGCTTTTAATATTTTAGTCTTGCATTTTTTTAATAGTTTAAATGAAGATACGATATCTTAACTATAGATTTCAGTCTCTTGTTTTTAATAATAATAAACTTTATTTTATATAACGCCTTTAAAGGTGGCTTCTCAAAGTGCTTTACAGAATGACAACAACAATAAATTCAAAAAAGAATACATAAGATAAAACACAATTACAATATACAGTAGAGACTGTGGATGGTGGTACTAATTAAAGTAGATTCAGAGGGGTAAAGAATGGAACAAGTTAAGTAACGGCTCTACGTTTTTAAGGTTCTAAGATTGGATTTGAAGGAGTTTATAGAAGGTGTCTCTCTGATATCCTTGAGGAGAGAGTTCCAGAACTTGGGGGGATAACAGGAAAAGGCCCTGTCACTCATAGAGTGTAGACAGGCTTAGTGGACCATTAGGAGACCAGAATTAGAAGAGCGAAGGTTGCGAGGTGGGGAGTAGGGCGATTATAGTTCAGACATGAGGTGCCAAGCCATGCAGAACCTCATACAGTAGGTGAGCGCGAGGATTTTAAAGTCCACATGGAATTTGGCAGGAAACCAGTGCAAGGACTCCAGGATAGGAGTAATGTGATCACTTGTACTTGCACTAGACCTGGTCAGGATTCTGTCTGCCAAATTTTGGACATACTGCAGTTTGTTCACAGTAGATTTAGATACCCCAGCGAGTACAGCATTACACTAGTCAATTCGAGAGAATACAAATGTGTTGATTAGCTTCTCAGCCACAGTTAGTGATAACATACTGTAGGGTGTAGTCTAGCGATATTTCTGAGGTGAAAAAAAAGATGTTTTGACAATATGCTGCACATGTGGGTCAAATGTTAAGCCAGAATCGAATATCACCCCAAAGTTTTTCAATTTAGACTGAAGTTCAAGTACATCTTCAACCATCTACAGATAGAGTTACAGGATTGGCTTTACAAAGTTGATGGGGGGTACCAATAAGCATGACTTCAGTCTTATCGCAGTTAAGATGAAGGAAGTTTTGAGTCATCCAGATTTTTATGTCAGAGATGCAATTAGATAGAATAGTGACAGCCACATCAGTGTCAGGTTTGGTATGGAAGTATATTTGAGCATTATCAGTATAGAAATGATAGCTGAGGCCATGTGATCTTATAAGCTGACCAAGTGGAAACATGTACATGCTGAAGAGCAGGGGGGCCAGTATTGAGCCCCGAGGAACACCAAACTTAACAAGACCAATTTCAGACCTATACCCATTAAGAGAGACAAAGTGACAGTGATCAGTGAGACAGCGATTTGTTCCTATTTCATCTGGGATATGAATAAAGCTGGAGCCACTCTATCTCATTATTGAGCTTCTCACTACTATGGAAATGTCATTAATTAAATTCAGTGCGTTTGTGTGCATGTGAGCTCCTCCTCAGGCTGGGTCCTGTGTCTTTACCCTCACTCCCAGCAGCTGCAGGAGGTCCCAGCTGCAGTAGTGCAGTCACTGTGCAGTCCTGCTGAGGGAGGTTTTTGAACGGCTGTGTAACACTGTGTGCGTGGCTAGTAACTGTTGATCTTGTGTAAACTCTGACAATAATAATCTGCTGTATCTTCAGCCTGGACGCCAGTGATGGTCAAAGTAAAGTCAGTCCCAGATCCACTGCCACTGAAACGACTTGGGATCCCAGAGTTTAGGGTATTTACATAATAAACTAGAAGTCTAGGAGCTCCTTCAGATTTCTGATGGTACCAGGCCATGCGTTCACCTGACGAGCTTATGTAAACTGGACTGCTGGTCTTACAGCTCACAGTGACTGTCTGTCCTGGGAGAACCGATATCACTGATGGAGTCTGAGTCACGGTAACCTGTCCACTGGACTCTGAAAGAATAAAACAACAAGAATTTAAAGTACATTTTTAACTAGAATATTGTTCATATATGTAGTATGATATTTGTTTACATAAATCTTCCACACATTTTGTATCTTTCTACAGTATACCATTCTTACCTTGAATACAAAGAAGGAAAGCAGAGATGAAGATGGTGATGAATGTCATTGTTGCTGTGGGTTCTGTTGCCATGAAGGCCAGCTCTCAGTCATGAAGTGTTAAGCTCACAGGGCTATAAACACTCCCAGAGCACTGAAGCATGTGCTGCCAATGCAAAGTGTCTCTTTGATGCAAATTGTTTTCATTTGAATCGTGGACACTTCAAGAAAACTGTTTGTCTTTGAATAGAGTAAGATTAGCAGTTTAGTATTAAAACATCCATGAAAAAACAGATTTATATGAAGAACATGATAAAGTACAATCAGCTGAGGCCATATTGTATGTGTTAAGGTATATTTTTTAAATAAATATATTTTTTTAATAAATTATTTTTAGAAATTATGGTTTGTTACTTCACTACATTTTTAGCTGAAGTCTGTTCTTATACTGTACACATACTGTATGTATGGCATTCCTATCCTATTGGTTCTGGTGATAATGACATGAAGGAGGAGTATATGAGAAATAATGAGAATTTATCATTTCATTGCAATACATCAAAATCCTATTCTTATAAATATGTGTAGTATTATGTTACTGTCTGTTGAGTTGCTATTAAAATGGCAGTATAAAAATAAATACAAATTTGAGTTACAACTCCAGAGCAACATAAACAGAGCTGGTTGGCCACACCTGAGAGGGAAAGTCAATTCTAGTGTTGTAGAGGAGATTTGACAAGCAGACACCAGCAGTGAGATCATTGGAGCTGTCTGTTGAGGCACAATGAGGCAGCAGATATTTCTCACTGTCAGGTGTTCAGACACTGGTGTCTGATGTTACTCTTATATTTCTGGCAGGTTGCTTGTGATACAAATTTAATCACAGTCACTGCCTGTGTGTAATCAAAATGAATTAGCTTGACTTCCTTATGAATAAATCAACTCGCTATTGAACCAAATGAATGATGAAGTGTTCAAGAGGTACAAATGACTTTTTTTTTTAATCATAGTGATGTTCATCATTATGTACTAGAATGTGCATCATAACACCCAGACCCCTAAATAAAACCTCCTTTTCCCTAAGGAAAACAGGGGGTGTATCCATGGTGCGCTGGTGTTCGGGGGAGGTGTGGCTGAGGCAAACAATCCGAGGGAATCCGAGGCAAATCAGAGAGTGTAGCAAATGTCCAAGACCAGGTAATCCATCCTGACAGACAAACAGAGTTAAAAGCCGGAGGAATAAAAAGGGGTAACAGGACCAGACGCTCCAGTCCCAGTCCCAGATGGTCAGGACACTATGGTGAAGCCAATGCCATCGAGTCACTCCTGGACTCCTGGGTAGGCGGGCTTCCAGGCGTCCATCTTCCAAAGCTGAGTCCAGATTGGCAGGAATGGCTCTTTTATAACACAGGGGGCAGGAACCGGAGGCAGGTGCAGGAGATAAGTACAAAACAAGGAAGGGCTGGAGCGTCCTTAAAGGAGGAGTTTACGATCATGACACATCCTTGCTCAGTATTAGGTTTTCACCTGAAGGTTATACATCCTGTTTTACTATGAGATTCTCTCTGCTGTCCCCTTTTGGCCCATGGACTTTTGCCTTGTCTTTTAACCACAATTTCTGGATTTTCCCTTGGATACTTATTGCTCCAAGACTTTTTGGCTTTTTGACCTATTGATTGTTTGGACTTCAACCTTGTACTTCCCTGTTTCTTCTGCTTGCAGCTCTTTGAGTTCCCTGTATCTGCATAGGGTCCATCCCTGACTATATGCTGCTCTCAGCGGAGCAGTATGGATAGAGGCAAAAATATACTGTAGAGGAAAACATGTTTTAATAAATTCAGTAATAGTGAATTAAAAATGAATAGAAAATTCACTCTTCTTTAGTGCAATGGCTCGAAGTCTAGAGCCACACTGAAGAAGTTTGACAGGAAGAGACTGAATGTCCTTAAGTGTTCCAGTCCCAGTCAAATCAAAGACTTGAATACCATAGAAAAGTGATGGAGAAGCCTGACAGCTGAAGTTCATAATCAACCCTCAACAAACCAAGTGAGGACTGAAGCAGCTTTCCCAGGAAGAATAAATACGATTTTACTACACCATCCTGCTGTACACATTGAGGGACATGCACTGTATCCAGGAATGTTGACAATAGTATTTATTGTTAAATTAGTTTCCAACAGTGATTGCCTTAGGGGAATGAATACTGATGCTTCAGTAAATTTCACAGTCTTTGGCATCTTCGAAGATTTACGCTGATATTTTCCTCCTACACCTACTGTATAACAGAGTTCTTTTGAAATGCAATGAAAAAAAGCACTTGAAAAATTACATTAGACACATTACTTGGAATTCAACAAAAGCTGATATCATTGGCAGGAGGTACTGTACATGGTACTTTGCAGTACTACAGCTTTACTTGTACTTAATACTACCCATATGTATAAGTAGGAAAGCTTTGTGGTATGAAAAAACCCTTAGGTTTTTTCAAATGTAAGAATATAATTATTTATTTCAGGCTTTAAAACCTAAAAATTGCTTGAATCACAAGACTAAACTACAATCAATAGACCAAAAACTCCTGAAAAAGATCAACTGTCTTTTATTATTACTTTGTCACTTTTTGTACTGTAAATCAATGATAGACTATATATTAAACTTTATGAATTGTCTGTACCTATATAGTTTGTTAGATTATTGTATTGACATGTTGTATCTTAACGAAAACATTCTGAATGTGGGAAATGGCCTAATTTACAGAAAGACCTTATTTCTTAAAAATGGCGAGATTAGAAACAGATGCCACAATATCAGAAAAAATGTGCAAATTTGTCTTGTACTGTATGTGAAATTAATAACTGTGGGTAAGAGTGGGGATTTCTTGTACACTAAATAACTGAATAACAGAATACAGTATTAATATAAAAATATTGTATTTTCTCACTTTGTTAATTTTGTTTTTATGTTTGAATATGTGCTTGAAGCTTTTATTTTCCCCGTTGTTTGAAAATAGTATAAATATGAAATTATAGGATTCCTCTAATATTTTTCTTCAATGTTAATCAAACCCCACCTACTGTACAGTATGTGGACTGGGGGCTCAGGATGAGCTGGGATATTACACAGGGTCACTATGAGCTCAGACGGTAGAGACAGTGAGAAACTGTAGGTGTGAGATGAGGACTTTAATAACATCACTGTTCTTTTTCACACAGACTGATTTTCAGATTTATAAAGCTGGGCTTTATGATCTTGTGTTTGAGCTTTCTTTCTGTTACAGAGTGTAGGAATGATTATGATCAGAATTGAATTAATTGTATGAAATACATTATAGAATATGCAAACACAAATTTTAATATTATACCTAAAAAGGATTATTTTGTACGGAAACGTATTGCTGCAACCAAGGGGAAAAAATCTCACCCTTATCTTATAATTAATGATCTTGTAATTATGAATTAGTAATTCTCATGTACTTCATGTGATAACGCAATAGCACAGTTGTCATATAAAACCTATAATATTTCTACGTGCAGACTTACAGTTTAAAGCAGTGGAACTGATTGCAGATGTACATAACAGAACCAGCGTTGCTTTAATCTCTAAATCCCACACAAGTAGTCCTCATGCTTGTAATGATTCTGTTCATATTTGCTTAAAATGGCAATTTCATTATGACTAAACCCCAGTCAAATGTAGATCCATACAAATTCTGCAGCGCTGGATATTGAGACCATCAATAAACCGAAAGTGCCAGCCGAGCTCACTGTAGCTTCTAAATGTGTTCAGGGGAACAGGTTGTACATACACTGACGTAAGCATTGCTATTTCGTAATTACGAGAAAACTATCTCCTAATTACAAGATAACAAATGACCACGTAATTATGAAATACCTGTACTTTTCTCGCAATTACTGTTATGCTGGGCATGTGGGTGGAAACGGGGCATGGCGAAGTAATTATTTCCGGAGCCTGTTCAGCAGTGAAGACTAAGGAGTTTATTGGATGATGACAATGGGAAATAGAAGGAGGGATGGTGAACAGCTGAGATGCACAGATGAAGCAGGTAGGAAACGGCAGGCAGGAGAGATGCGCAGGAATGGCAGATGGGTCTGGGATGAGGTCAGGGCGGGTTGATAGATGATTAGCGGTGGCAAGGTCTGCGAACTGGAGCTGGGAGACCAGAAACTGAGAAAAAAAAAACTGTAGTTACCTTCTGGAAACTGAAATAGAGAGCAAACAGACACTAGGGTTATTGACTCAATGTCTGAGCCCTGAGGAATACTTCTTCATGAAGCTGATAAGCCCAGCCTGATCTTGTTAGAGATGGTCCTGACGAGCTCCTTCCATGTGTGGAATGTGTCGTGGAATCGGAAGGAATAATTGTGGGAGCATTGGAACTCGCCAGTGTATCACAATTATGAGATAAAGGGGAGTTTTTTTTCCCTTGGTGGCTGCAATGCACTTCCATACTTGTGTATTTTATATTTTGTTAAATTATTAAAATATTTTCATTCGGGGCATTTCAGTAATCCTTCTTCAGGTGTTTAATTTTAAAGAAATGCAACCATTGGCACAGAAGAGACAAAGCCAACAATGAGAGAACTGGATTGACAAGGGTGAGAACTGCAGGCTGTTCTGTTGGTTTTATCAAGTTGCTGTTGTACAGTGCAGGTAGCAGTGATCTGTCTCTCTCTTGTGATCAGCGTTGAAAACTGCAGTCTGTAACGATTGTCGTTAAATTTAACAATAAACACACCAGGAGAATGATCAAAACTTCTGTGTCTTCAGGCTACTGCTTCATCTGAATGTCATTTTAAAAGATACTGTGTCCTGTGAACAGGCTAAGAAATAAAAAAATTGCCTGAACAGCAGCTTTTGCTTTCTCTTCTCAGTGATTGAAGTTATCATTGGACTATAAACTAAAACTGTACTAATATTTAATATTGTTTAAAATGCTAAACAGCTATACTTTTATTTTATTTTTAATTGTAAAAATGTATAACATATTATTTACTTAGCTGTTAAATGTCCAAATCATTCTTCATTTTTAATTTTCAGTTTCATTTAATAATGTGGATATATGTTTACCCAGTAATTTGATACTGACCCCCTGTACTGCTATCAGTACTTGGTACTGCTACCCAGTAATGTGGGTAAAAAAATTACTATAACATAAAAGTTTAATACATTATGTACAAACTTAGTTCTGTTCAGTTCACTTGTAGCAGCTCTACAGTTGTTCTCAGTCTCAGTCCTCTGTGGTTTCTGTTTTTTAGTCAGAGCAGCTCCTGTAGAGTTGAGGGAGGTTTTTGTATAGACGTATATCAGTGCGTGTAAAGTAAGCCAGCAGCCATATCACCCTGCAACTCACAACTGGCAGCCCCACTGAAGTTAAGCAGGTGTGAGCCTGGTCAGTACCTGGAGGGGGGACTCCTGGGGAAAAACTAAGGTTGCTGCTGGAAGAGGTATTAGTGGGGCCAGCAGGGGGTGCTCACCTTGTAGTCCATGTGGGTCCTAATGCCCCAGCATGGTGATGGGGACACTGTACTGTAAACAGGTGCTGTCCTCCGGATGAGATGTAAAACCGAGGTCTTGACTCTCTGTGCTCATTAAAAAATCCCAGGGTGTTTTTTGAAAAAGAGTAGGGGTGTAACCCCGGTGTCCTGGCCCAATTTCCCATTGGCCCTTACCAATCATGGCCTCCTAATAATCCCCATCTATGAATTGGCTACATTACTCTGCTCTCCTCCCCACTGATAGCTGATGTGTGGGGAGCGTTCGGGCGCACTATGGCTGCCGTCGCATCATCCAGGTGGATGGTGCACATTGGTGGTGGTGGAGGGGAGTCCCTGTCATTACCTGTAAAGCACTTTGAGTGGAGTGTCCGGAAAAGCGCTATGTAAGTGTAAGCAATTATTATTATTATTATTATTATTATTATTATTAAGATGCTACTCTGCTGACAGTAATAATCTCCTGCATCTTCAGCCTGGACTCCATTGATTGTCAGTGTGAAGACTGTCCCAGAGTAACTGCCAGTGAATCGATCAGGAACCCCAGACTGAAGGCTTGTTGCAACAGAAATCAGGAGCTGTGGAGCGTGCCCAGGTTTCTGCTGGTACCATTGGACGATATTGCCAAAAGATTTACTGGCTGTACAGCTGATTGAGGCAGAACTTCCTGTGAGAACTGTCTGAGCTTGAGACTGAGTCAGAACAATCTGCCCACTGGACTCTGAAGAGGAAACATTTATAAATAAAGGAATATTAATAATTGTAATAAGCCTTTTAATGGTTTTAAATTCAGAATTCAGAATAAATCTCAGACATAGAAAGCAAGAATGATCTTTAATTCTCAAGTTGAGCAAAGAGCACCAGTGTCCCCAGCAATAGAATCAGTGGCATCATTGTCCTGTGTGTGTCAGTGACTCTGAAAGGGCTGAACAGTGACTGATCCACACTATGAGTATTAAAGTGTTTGGAGCAGTGAGGCGGCACAGGTATGCAAAGCTCCTTCCTGTATACAAATCCTGTCACAGACAGTTAGAAAAGGCCGGAGCTGGGAGAACAGGTGCAATCTGCAAGGGTTGGATCTGTTGTTATGTGTATATAATATGTAGTGCATGTACTGCTAGATCAGTACTCTGACGTTAGACCTCTACCACATTTAGACTCTGCATATACACCTCTTAAAAACAACAGCCTTTCCTCTAAACATTCTGAAAACACTGATCCAGCAGAGACTCGCCTTCCCCTGGAAGTCCTCTTGCCAGCACTTGGGGATCCCAGTCCTCCGCTGGCCTTGCCCCAGAACCTGCTATTCCTCTGTCTATTTATTCCCAGTGAACTCTCCCCAGTGACCCTGCTGTCTCCTTTCCACACAGCTTCTCTCACGCTGGTCTCCCCACCTTCTCCACAGACAGGTCCCAGTCTGCAGACTGCAGCCTTCACTCGCTCCCAGCCCAGTCAGCCCACACATCTCTCGCTCTCTGCTTCCTGCTCGCTGCCTCACCTCCATCTCATCTCTCTGATCTCCCAAAGATCCCTGCAGTCCTGCGCTTGGGGCTCAACCTTTCACTGCAGGGCTTAATAGCAGCTGCAGCATAACATACATGTACATGATGTACAACTTATTGATACAACACCACAACATGCATAATAAACGATAAATCTTAATAGAATATATTTGTGAAATGATCTGCTGTGATAAGAAAGATTGATCTTTCACTCAGGGATTACCAAGATAAGACTTGAAAACATCAGAGTTTTTATATATATCACATATGTTAATTCTAATGATCTCCTATCTTATAACATAGTGTAGATCAGCTATAAAGTGTTGTTGTAAACCTTGTAGGTTATATCAGTCTCAAGCAGTTAAATCACATTTATTCCTTCATACAAATAAATCTGTTTTCACTACCGTAAAACTATCAAACGTGTCAATACAAATTTTTGCATATTTACTTTTTATTTTGCATCTGAACTTCCTGAAGTTCTTATCATGGAAAGGTGATCTATTTTGTAGGAGTTTGGAAAGATGTAATATTGTGGTTGGGAATCTTCCAGGATTTTCCACTTGTTATTTAAGATGCAGACCAGAAGATCGGGGTCCACATTTCAAGTGGGTTTTAAAATGGCTTTAGGGATATCACTGCCAACTGTATATTGATTCATAGGAGTATTACTATAAGATGACTGACAAAGTGTTGTTGAGTACTGTCTCTTTTTTCCTTTAGTTCCTTCTCTTTAGTGCTCTTTCTGTCCCTCTATTCCAGTTGTGGGCCAGACTGCACACATCCATTCTAACTGTGTGGTAATTGATGAGCACCCAGGCATCTAGACAAACTGTATGATTCTAAATGTGAAGAAGCTTCTGCTGTGCTTATTGTACTAATAAAGATAATATTTTTAATCATTCTCAATCAGAGCAATCCAATTGTTCATTATGATATCAATGATGTGTTTTCAAATTATTATTAGACTATGTTAATTAGCAGATTCTATTAGAATATCCCTTACTACCAAACTTCTATTAACTTTTTATTTCTGTATTTTGATTGCTACAAAATACTAGTTTCTGAATTCCCTTCCACTCGCTAGATATTCTATAAATACCAGTGTCTCGCATCTGAAGTTAGAGAAATTATTTTTAATAAAAAGTCAGTCTTAATTGCAGTTTCCTCATACAATGTTTCTGATAGCACAGTCCGATGATTTTTATTTTTGTTTTTATATCATCATACTTGTTTAATTAGTCTGTTGATTCAATTTTTTGTATGTGAGCTTTTTGGATGATCATGTTCTTTCTACATTGAAAAAGAAGTATCAGAAGCATTCTCTTAATTTTCTAATTATCTTTGTGTGCCTTGAGCAAGCAGAAAGGGCACAAGAATGTAGCTGAAAAGACCCCTGTCTTTAGCTCTATATGGCTCTCATGCTGTGATCTCAGCCACAGAGTGACCTGGTGCTCTTTGTGTGTGGGGAAGTGAGGGAGATGGGTTTGTCTTTCACAGGACAGTGATGACCCAGTACTCTCCATGATGGATGTTTGCTGCTGGTGGCTGGATGTCTAGCAGAGAGTCATCTGGACATGATCATAAGGTCAAAGGTCACTGTTCATCACCCAGAGGAAGATCCACCAGTGGGAGATCTGTAGGGTGGTACCAGAACCAAAGCTGACAGCATCTCAGCCAATCACCAGCTCTGATGTACAGAATTCTGTCCAAGATATTCTTACTTGTGTTCAAGAAATCTTGTGTTCGTGATCCAACTGTTATGTTTGCTGGCTATTTTGAAATAAGACAATTGCACTCTTTCTTTTTGTCGACATGTTGAATGTCCGAATATATTAAGAAATAAGCTGTAGCCGAGACAAACTGATTTCTCCCACCTGTCTACCTTGTGGCCAGACCCAGGAAATCAAACTGTGTACAAACTTTGTTTTTAAAGACTGAAGTTCAGCAAGACATGGTTATCCACAGGTGAACCCAGCTGCCTGTCTGACTGCGTTTCCACAGCAACCGGCTGGACTGGTAGAACTAGCCAACTCCACAGTGCCCCCGCTGCTTTGAAAATTGACCTCGGTGTGAGTTGAAGTGGAAATCTAATAAGTAAATTGATTCTTAAAATGTAGAGAGCTTTGCAAAAAATATATTGGTGCTTTTAGATAATATATTTCAAGGATGTAATTGCTGTGCTACAGTACGTGCAGAATTTTAGAAAACAGTGCGTCAACAAAGTACACTGTTTAGGTTACTTTAGAAGACAATGTACCAAAACAATATATGCTGTCTGGGTCGTTAGAATTAGCCGAAAGTAACTGATTAGCTTTGAATAACAAATCTAGTATTTCTTCTCTCGCTCTATGATGTAATCTGTTTTGTCTTAGGGAAAGGGGAAGTTTTAGAAGGGACAAAGTGCTGAGCTTTTTTACAGCGCAACGTCTTATAAAAACCCTGTACTGCTTGTAACAAATTGAGTCTCTGGTTTCACTTTGCGAAGTGGCAGAAGGGCTCCCAATATTGCAATATTGAAATAAAGACCTTACTCAGGTGAGAACTCGCTCTTGTGGCTTCCTTGATAGTTATATTTCCATGACAGAGTGTTTGTGTTTGTGTGTCTGTCTGCCCCAAAGCCTCACTGTCAAAATGATTTAAATGAGAAATAGAATAATCACAGTTTCTTGACCGTGTTAAATCATCTCTTACAGTAGTATAATAAACTTGTAGGTGCACCTGCAGTAGGTCCCAGCTTTAGCAGTGCAGTCACTGTGCAGTCCTGCTGAGGGAGGTTTTTGTACGGCTGTGTAACACTGTGTTAACACAGGAGTACTGCCAGGGTAGTGGAAACTCTGACAGTAATAATCTGCTGCATCTTCAGCCTGGACTCCTGTGATGGTCAGAGTGAAGTCAGTCCCAGATCCACTGCCACTGAAACGCTCTGGGATCCCAGTCTGACGGGTAGTTGCAAGATAGATCAGGAGTTTAGGAGCTTCTCCAGCTTTCTGTTGGTACCAGGCTAGGTAGTTGTTATTATACACTGCAGGACTGGTCTTACAGCTCACAGTGACTGTCTGTCCAGGGAGAACAGTTTTCACTGTTGGAGTCTGAGTCACAGTAACCTGTCCACTGGATTCTGTAAACAAGACAAAACACAGGGAATTTAATTTCTTTTAGCTATTTTACTCTGTTCTGTAAAACTTGTTTACATAATATACTAACAGCGACAGTATATACTCCACAAATCAAAACATATCTTAAAGTCAACACCTAGCCCAATAATTAATTATAATACACACTTTTTACAAATATATTTGCCTCTGTAAACATTATTAAAATTTTAGATTTATTCTAAATGTATTCAGTTCTTTCAACTTTAACTTTAAAAGGTTAATGTTGTGAAATTAATGTTAATAAAATAAATATAATAAAATTAGATAAGTATTTTCTTTAATCCTCACCTTGAGCAAAGAGCCCCAGTGTCCCCAGCAGTAGAATCAGTGGCATCATTGTCCTGTGTGTCAGTGACTCTGAAAGGGCTGAACAGTGACTGATCCACACTGTGAGTCTTAAAGTGTTTGAAGCAGTGAGGCGGCACAGGTATGCAAAGTTCCTTCCTGTATGCAAATCCCGTCACAGACAGAAAAGGCCTGAGCTGAGAGAACAGCCTTCACTCCAGTGATTATCAGTGTAAAGGCTGGTCCAGACTCACCACCAGTGAATCAATCAGGAAACCCAGACAGATGGGCTGTATGCAATATGGATTCTACTCTAGTCCGCAGAGATATCTACACAATTCACACTATCTGACCCAAACCACACTTTATACCCAATCTTTTTTTAAAAATGCTTTCTTCTGTTTCTCTCATTTCATCTTAATTCTGAATCTTTATACACACGTGCCTCTTTTTTAATGAGTCAGCATCTCTGCAGGATAGAGTAGAATCCAATCTTCCCACAGTAATAATCTTCTACATTTTCAGCCTGGACTCCAGTTATTGTCAGTGTAAACGCTGTTCCAGACCCACTGCCATTGAATCACATCAAGAACCCTAGATTTATGGGTTGTAAGCAATATGGATTCTACTCAAGTTCATAGAGCCTGTAGGTATGCAATGTGTTTAATTACAATCTAGGTCCTGGAGATTGGTAGCAGGATGAGCCGTCAGGTGGGAATGCAGGTGCAGGAGTTTCCCAGGGTGTCAACAAGGTAAGTGTAGGGAGCTCCAGCTGAGAGATGTGGAAGACAGGCTGATACTGTGCAGAAAGCAGGCTGATAGTTGAGGGGAAGGGCAGGTGGCAGAGCAGAGACACTCTGGGGTAAGACAGACAATGGAGCTGCTGAGCAGGAGCTGTCTGGTTGCTCAGTGAATAAGAATGGAAACTGCAGTAGGAAGCACAGCAGCTGAACAAGAAGCTGTGCACATACTGCCTGTGGAGAAAAAAAAAGTCTCCGCTAGTTCAATGCTATTATTACTATTCATTCTGAAATACCCTATTGATATTTGGTGCAGCCTGGCTCCCCTCAGTTTGCTATTGCCCTTCTGCCCAAGACATTCAGACACCCTCAGCATGATCATTCACTGATGGACCTGATAACATCCAAATCAGTCCTCAGCTGTGATTTCGTACCTTAAAATATAGCCACCAACTCATTTGATTGGTAAACTCACTGGCTCCACTTTTATCTCTGACTAACTTGGCAAATTGGACTTTACCAAGCACGTGACTGCAACAGTCCAGATCAGGACTTAACTTTTCTCCAGGACATACTGTAAGACCCAGACAGTGAGTCACTAAAGTGAAGAATTCTGCCCGAGATATTCTTCCTACAACACATGAAATCTTACAGTATATTTCGCAAACCAATTGTTAATTTTTGATTGATGAAACTGAGGCAGTTGGACTCTTTTTGTCAGCATTCTGAATATCCAGACAAACCTTTATTCAGTTAAGGGTTATAGCTGGGACAAATCAAGTTTATCCCACCTATCTTCCTTGAGGCTGTATCCAAATGGTTAACTGTGACCAGCATGTTTTAAGTGGGTTCTTTAAGGTATGCCTATAAGGAGCAGAGGATGAGACACAATCAGCTGAGCCCTTATTCCACTCAACATAGCTGGAATGGAGTGGAGTGTGGTGAGTCTGGTTAAAGCAGCATATGGTTCTGTGTGTTCAGACATACTGTAGCAGGACTGTAGGATTAAAGCTTAAAATGTAAGTTGCTATTATAAGACATCAGTTAACTTCTTCTTAATGTTCAGTGACACTGATGATTAACTCCCTCCTCAATTCCTGCACTTTGTACAGTATGTTGGGCTGGAGAGCAGCACATTGAACAGAACATCTCTGACTTCAGGAATTGACTCTGGGAGAGTTTGCCCTCTGGTTGCACCAAAGTGATTTTACTTTTCTGTGAAAAGAAATTGCGAAAACTGTGAAACAGTACACTGAATGTACAGTACTTTTCTAAACCAATATAATTTTCCATCTCCAGAACTCACTTACCTTGTGCAAAACCTGAAAACCGTCAGAGAGCCAAACATTCCCTTGTAGCACCAGTTGTGTTTCCTGCTTTTAAAGAGGTTATTTTTCCAAACACTACAATCCCCCTGAAGCACCTCAAATCCAGAACAGAACAGGCTCTTTGTGGGTCCTGGCAGGAAAATAGGGTATCATCCTGGTTTCTTACAAAATACAATCATATTAAAAATGATACATACTGGAGATCATCGGATTTGTAATAGGTATCAGATCTGTACATGTTTTGGAGTTTCACTCTGATGCCTGAAATGCAACCAATTGGATCTGTAGAAGGAAAAACCTCTCTGGGTGTGTCTGATACCTTGTCTGTCTCCAAAGTGGTTCATAATGTGTCACTCCCACTGTGGGCATGTCTGATACCACATCACTCCCACCTAACTATTCATCTTCAATTAATCAACTAGTAGGAGCTGTTCAATCAGAATAAAAAGCTGACAAATTAAAAACAGGTCGTGTAAAGATCTGTGTGCTGACGCTGCACAACTGAAGTGTAAACAAGCAAGAATATCAATGAAGTTATGAAAATGCAATGGAGTAGCAGAGCTCAGCTGGAATGAAAACCAGCAGACTGTGTTCCTGCAGCCCCAGGGCTGGGAGCCACTGCTCTGGATTTATTTTCACGTCCAGGGAAATGTGAGAATGACTCTCAGTGAGACTCTGATCTCTGGAGGGACTCTGTAGAGACCTCCAGCCTATAGAGATCACTGTGCTTTGGAAAGAAGAGCCCAGAGGCCCTGCAGATTTTTTTAAAGCTCCATCTTAATACATGGAACAGCTTCGGCAGATGCTCTGTTGTTCACATGCCGGGCCTCCCTCACAGCAGACTTCCTGGACATCTAGATCCCTGCGTGGAGCAGGGCGGTGTGTTCCCCCACTAAGCAGACTCTCTGAAAGGGCATGAGCAGGTGATAATCCATCATTTGGAAGGGTGTGAAGAGCACAAAGGCACCCAGGCTGAACTCATCCAGGCTCCACTACTTCACCAGCCTGCCTTCTTACAGAGAGCAGACGCCCTCGTTGTGGATGGCGGCCTGGTCCCTCAGCGCCAGCTCCTGGCAGGACTCGTCGTTCCTCCCCAGGAAGAACAGGGATTCATGCGACCAGGTGTGAGACACCAGACCAACCCGACCCCGCTCTCGAGTGCTTTGCTCACGTAGTAGATAAAGATCGACAAGCGATCCGTGATGGATGTGCCCCCTCGGATCCCTTCCTTCTCCCAGAACCGCTCCTTGAAGACCAGGAAGAGTTTAGTCCAGCTCTCGTAGTGGATGCTCTGCAGGGTCTCTTCCTTGTGCAGGGAGAGAGGGGGGTTAAATCTGATTTATATGAGGGTCCATAACTATGACATGGAATCCAGGCACAGAGAAACAAGACCCAAGGGTGCAATGAGGCTGTTAAAGATGGAACTGTAACAGTGGTCTGTAGGTCACATGAACCCTAGAGCTGGAACAGGTCAGCTGGTGAGCAGCAGGCAGGAGCAGCAAACAGGCAAAGCACAGTCCAGAACTGAAGTCAGGAAACAATCACAGCTCGGAGCTGGAGAGACACAGCAAAGGAACAAGGAAATATCTGAATGTCAAGGTCTAGAGAAGCAGTCCAGGTACATAGCAAAGTTAAACTCAAGGAAAGTGCAAAGATCAAATTGAGACAAATTTGGTCAATAGTCCAAGGAGAAACTCAGATACAGCCAGGAACAAGGCAGTGGCTCAGAGTTGAAGCTCTATACTGGAACCCAGAGCAGAGCTCACTCAGACCTTAAACAGCCTGCTTCACTAGGAGACAGGGAGGACGTGGTGATCCACAGGTGAAGCCTGCTTCCTGTCTGACTGCATTACTATGGCAACCAGCTGACTGGTAGAACTGCCAGCTCCACAGCGCCCCCACGAGGTCGGCAGGGACAACTGGTATATTGTACTAACAACCAGACCCAGACACCACAGTGTTCCTGAGCTGATAAAACTGCAGATTTCTTTAGTTTCTTCTAAAGTTTAAGAAATAAAAAGTATCCCAATCCAACTAACTCTAAAATAGACTAGTGGTGTTTCATTAGTACCAGGAGATATAATCTTACACTTACAATGTATCTTTGAAGTATTCAACTGTAAACAGAAGAGGATAAAGACTTTATAGAAATATAAAAAAGGTTTTTCAAAACATTTTTTTCCCAAAAAAGCATTACAGTCTGGTATTGAGCTCACGTGTCATTCTGTGAGCAGTGTGATTAAAACTACAGTTTGTAGGAATGATTTCTTGAGTTATGGCATTGCTGCCTGGTTGCACTGGGGCCCTGGATTCAATTCCCTGGGTGCTAACTGTGTGGAGTTTGTATGTTCTCCCTGTGTTTCGTAGGTTTCGTCTAGGTGCACTGGTCTCCTCCCACAGTCCGAATTACTGGCTACTGAGGAAATTGGCCCCACTGTGAGTGTGTGTGCATGTGTCTGTCTGCCCTGCAATGGACTGGCTTCACATCCAGAGTGTATCCTGCCTTGTACCCTTTGCAATTAATGCAAGTAGTGAAGCATCATATTGTGTTCTGGATATATGTGTTACTTATGTTTTTCTTTCTCTTCCTGTGTCAATGTTTTTTTCTATCTTTATTATTTCAAACACAACAGGTGCAGGAAAATAAAACCCCTTGAATATCAGAGATGGCAGATGTAATCAATATCTCTCTATCCTGCCGCACAGTCAAAATGATTCAAATGAGAAAAAAATTAATCACAGTTCTTTGAATACTTTAACTTTGTGAAAAGGTCTCTTCTAGTACTAAAATAAACATGTAAGTGCACCTGCAGTACTGTAGGTCTCAGCTGCAGCAGTGCAGTCACTGTACAGTGCTGCTGAGGGAGGTTTATGTATGGTTGTGTAACACTGTGTGAACACATAGGTACTACTTGGATAGTGGAAACTCTGACAGTAATAATCTGCTGCATCTTCAGCCTGGACTCCTGTGATGGTCAGAGTGAAGTCAGTCCCAGATCCACTGCCACTGAAACGGTCTGGGATCCCAGTATAACGGGAAGATGCATAATAGATCAGGAGTTTAGGAGCTTCTCCAGCTTTCTGTTGGTACCAGGCTAGGTGGTTATTACCATATACTGCAGGACTGGTCTTACAGCTCACAGTGACTGTCTGTCCAGAGAGAACAGATTTCACTGCTGGAGTCTGAGTCACAGTAATCTGTCCACTGGATTCTGAAAACAAGACAAAACACAGGAAATGCAGGAATTCAAGAACTAGAATGCTTTAACTTATTTTAGCTATTTTTACATTTCTATAAAGCTTGTACATAATACGCTAACAGCCACATCTTCCATCACAAATTAAAAATATGTTTAAGACAACAACTAGCCAAGTATTAAATTGTACCCTGAACAAAGATGAGGAGAGTCTAGATGAAGATGGTGATGAAAGTCATTGTTGCTGTAGGTTCTGTTGCCATGAAGGGCAGCTCTCAGTCATGAAGTCTTAAACTCACAGGGCTATAAACACTCCCAGAGCACTGAAGCATGTGCTGCCAATGCAAAGTGTATCTTCTATGCAAATTGTCTTCCTGGCTTCAGCAGCACTTGTAGCCAGTCAGTGCTGGAAACACAGGCTTGGTGCTGTGTGTCATGACAGAGCAAGATGAGCAGTTTAGCATGAACGCTCCCAGGACAGCAGGACTGGACAGAGAGCAGCTTTATAAGGAGCAGAGGATGAGACACAAACAGCTCAGCCCTTATTCCACTCAACACAGCTGGAATGGAGTGGAGTGTGGAGAGTCTGGTTAAAGCAGCACTTGGCTCTGTGTGTTCAGACACAGCAGGGCTGAAGGATTGAAGTTCAGAACGTAAGTTGCCATTTTAAGACATAGTTTTTTTCTTAAGGTTCAGTGACACAGGTGATTAAGTCCCTTCTCAATTCCAGCTCTTTGTGTGTGGGGCTGGAGAGCGAGATATTAACAGGACATCTCTGACTTCAGGGAAAGACCCTGAGGGACTGTGCCCTCTGGTGGCATGAAAGTGATTTGGTTTTCAGTTAAAATACATTTATTGGAACCTCTTCACTACGAATACATACTTGTCTTTTCACCTGAAAATGCAACCTGAAAAGTCATTCCTATCCATTGTGTTTCAAAATGAAGTTTATGCCCCTCTTGAATCCTTAGATTTAATGATCATCTTAGCACCAGTTGAGTTCCTGTTTTATTTTTTTTTCCATGATGTTCCCCTTGAAGCAGCTCTAGGAAATAAACATGCTCTACGATTGTCCTGACATTAAAATAAATTATCACTCTGATTTCAGGCAAGATATAATCATATTAAAATAGAAAAAAAGAGACATACCGTAGCTCCTCCAATCTCTATAAATGACTGCTACAGCATTTGAGAATTCAATTGCCTAGTAATGTCTTCGACCCCTCTCTATAATATTTGCAGATTTCCATGAACATATCTACATTGTCACACCTGAAGAAGGCTCCAGGATCAGAATCATTTTTATTTGCCAGTACGTATCAGGTACAGGAATTTGCCTTAGCACA
This sequence comes from Lepisosteus oculatus, assembly GCF_040954835.1. Lineage (NCBI taxonomy): Eukaryota > Metazoa > Chordata > Actinopteri > Semionotiformes > Lepisosteidae > Lepisosteus > Lepisosteus oculatus. Next base: position 17,085,160 of record NC_090713.1, read on the forward strand.
TTTGGAACCTGCTCACACCAAAATCACACAGGAGCATTAACATTACCGAAATATTTACACTGGACAATATACAAGAGATGGGGAGACACAGAAACACAATCACAGTATGTGCTCATATTACAGTACAGATGTGCAGAAATATGTAGACATTAGAGTTATATATATGACATAGTGCATTTCACATTTTGCAGTAGAGTGCTGTTGTAACAGAAGGAATAAGGTTCTTGATCCCGAGATGAAGTAAAACAGATGAGTTTATTGCATGCAAGGAACAATAAAGCCGAAGTCTTGTTTCCCGCAAGAAACAACAAAACCGAAGTATTGTTCGATGTGCCGGTACAAACTTTTAGGTTATATAGTCCTTGCTTGCTGCTTCAGACGTCATTCGATGTTATGGTAAGAGGGGAGGGGGGGTCATGGTATTTGGCCAAATGGTCAGTTTAAGATTATGCCCCCAGGGGGTTCCTTGCTCGCATCTGGAATCCTTATCAGTTAACCCCCTTTCCTGCCATAAACCCCTGTTGCTTAGAAGTCTAATTTTCAGGCAAAACTGACTTAAGTTATTAACCCTTTTAACATCTTGTCTCTTACTTCAGTGCTAATGTACAAAAACAATACACATTATAGTATAAACAATTTCAGACCATATACTGTACAAGAGTACAATCTGAGGAGTAAGGTGCAACTGTGTAAACATATTGGAAGACACACCAGTTCTTAGGTGCAAAATGTGCAAGATGTATGAACCAAGTTGTCAATAATAATAGTTCAAGTTTTCCAGCTGGAGTGGGGGATTTACATGAGCAATGGCTTCATCAACTGCTTTGTCATTCACGTGCCGGACCACCCTCACGGCGGACTTCCTGCACGTCTCGTTCCACACATGGTGTTAAAACCCCAGGTGTCAAGGGGTAAAAGGGTGTAACATTTAGGACAGTTTTTGGATGCAGATGGGTTCTGGTAAGTGACTTAGGAAGCGTGACAACAAGTGGGTGCAAAAGTGATTTATTTTAAGGTGAATAAGTGACTGGTACTGTACATAATAGGACACAATAACACACAGGGAGAGGGAACTAGAGCGGTGCCAAAGGAAAGAAAATAACAAACAAAATGGAGTTGGCTAAGAAAGTGAGGGAAAGTTGACCTAACTACAAAAGAAAACCCGAAACACTCGGTCTTTGGCATCTTCAAACACCCTAGCTAACCTTCACTGACTACCCAAAACAACCCATATTAATCTAATGTGACTAATACAAAAATCAACTCATGTGCGGAATGTACCCGACAACCCAAACTAACCCTATACACAAAAGTTCACACAAATACACAATTGAACTACGAATACAAACGAGAGTAGACACAAATAACAGGGTATAAAAGAACACAGAGGTTGATACAATATGTCTGGACAAGGTAATGGCTAAATACAAGATAAACACCCAAACAAACGAAAGTACGAAGAGACGAATACAAACCAACAAAAGCTGAAGCTATACGAAAACAGAGAAACACACGAGGCGAAACGAAACCAAAGCTGAGCCAAGTGGGACCTAGGTCAAACAAAAGGGCCATTCATTCAGAAAACCTCCAAGTTATATACTAAATAAGCTGCACTCTGATTGGCCGAGAAGCTGATTGTTGATGACGTCATACGGAAACAATGGTGTAATCATGGACCAATGGAGGAGGGAGAGCAATCAAGGTCAGGAAGTGTGGAACATAGCAACAAAACACACATGGAACACACAATGGGACATACTGTAACACATGGGCAGGACAGTATGTTCCTCCATGAAACAGAGCCTCTGAAAAGCCACGAGCATGTCCTGGTGATAATCCGTCAGCTGGAAGGGCATGAAGAGCACAATGACACCCAGGCTGGACTCATCCAGGCTCCACTTCTTTACAAGCCTGCCTTCATACAGAGCGCAGACGCCCTCGCAATGGATGGCGGCCGGGTCGCTCAGCGCCAGCTCCTGGCAGGCCTTGTCGCTCCTCCACAGGAAGAACAGGGATTTGTCTGACCAGCTGTGAGACAGCAGACCAGCCCGACCCCGCTCTCGAATGTTTCCTCACGTAGTAGATAAAGCGCCACGGGCGATCCGTGACAGACTTGCCCCAGCAGATCCCTTCCTTCTCCAAAAACCGCTCCTTAAAGACCAGAAAGAGTTCAGTCCAGCTGTGGTAGTAGACGCACTGCAGGGCCTCTCTCTTGCGCAGGAGCAGCGGGGGGTTAAATCTGACTTGTATGAGGGTCCCATAACTGTGACATGGAATCCGGGCAAAGAGAAACAAGACTTATGGGTGTAATGAGGCTGTTTAAGGTGGAACTGTAACCGTGGTCCAAACAAACAAATCCGAGGAAGTCCGTAGGGAGAAAACTGGGGCGAAGACCAAATGTCCAAAAGCCGTGAAATCTAGGAGGAGACGAAAACAAAAAAGCCGGAACGGGATCCGGTGCAAGGACAGGAAATAAAAAGGATTAACGGGACCAGGCGCTCCAAGTCCTGGAGTCGGCTGGTTCAGGATGCCGATAGGAGGCCTATACCCTCAAGCCGCGGATGTAGGGCAACTTGGTGGTAGGTGGGCCTCCGGGCTACGTGTTCCAATGCAGAGCCAGGAATGGAGTGAGTGTCTGGCTTTTGTAGGGAAGGGCTGGAACAGGGAGCAGGTTCACAAGATCAACTAAATTGTGAAAGATCCGGTGCGCCCTTAAGGGGGAGGGATTACAATCGTGACAAGTGGCCTGCAGTGGTAAGATGTCTGACTGCGTTTCCACAGCAACCAGAACTAGCCAACTCCACAGCGCCCCCACGAGGACAGGAGAGACAACTGGTATATTGTACTAACAGCCAGACCCAGACATCACAGTGTTTCTGAGCTGATTAAACTGCAGGAGAATTTCTTAAGTTTCTTCTAAAGTTTAAGAAATAAAACTATCCGAATCCAACTATCTTTAAAACAGACCAGTGGTGTTTCATTAGTACCAAGAGATATAATCTTACACTTACAATGTATCTTTGAAGTATTCAACTGTAAACAGAGGAGGATTAAGACTTTAAAGAAATATAAAAAAATCCCAAAAAAGCACTACAACATGGTATTGAGCTCACGTGTCATTCTGTGAGTAGTGTGATTATAAATACAGTTTGTAGGAATGATTTCTTGAGTTCTGGTATTGCTGCCTGGCAGCGCTGGGGCCCTGGATTCAATTCCCTGGATGCTAACTGTGTGGAGTTTGCATGTTCTCCCTGTGTTTTGTGGGTTTCGTCCAGGTGCACTTGTCTCCTCCCACAGTCCAAAGGCATGCTGGTAGAATTACTGGCTACTGAGGAAATTGACCCCACTGTGAATGGGTGTGTTTGTGTCTGTCTGCCCTGCAATGGACTGGCTTCACATCCAGAGTGTATCCTGCCTTTTGCACCCTTTGCGATTAATTCAAGTAGCGTAGCATCATATTGTATTCTGAATATATGTGTTACTTATGTTTTTCTTTCGCTTCCTGTATCTATGTCTTTGTTGTATCTTTATGATTTCAAACATGATACTTCTCAGGTGTAGGAAAATAAACCCCTTGGATATCAGAGATGGCACACATCAAGCCCCTCTCTGTCGCTGTCCAGGAGGTGGTGAAGGGTCACCTGCTACTCGTGCGAGTAGTTCTCGGGAAGAAAACCTTTGTTTTTATTAATGTTTATGCACCCACCGATGGCGGGGAGAGGGTCACCTTCTTCGGGGAGCTTGAGACTGCACTGGCGACCTGCCAGCCTGAAGAGCTGGTCTTCCTGGGGGGTGATTTTAACTGCACAGAGAGCAGCACACTGGACACGAATCACGCAGAGCCACATGGCCCATCGGCCAGGGAGCTGCGCAGGAAACTCGTCCAGTCTGACCTCATTGACATCTGGAGGAGATGTCATGGGGACACGAGGCAGTACACCTGGGCCAAGGTCAGGGGGAATACCCTCTCTCTGGCCAGGCTAGACCGATTCTACTGCCGTAAACATCATTACAGCATCGTCAAGCAGTGCTCCATCTGTCCAGTGGGCCTGTCGGACCACTGTCTCATTGTCTGCACAGTTGTTGTGCCATCAGCGAGGTCCTGCAGTGCCTACTGGCACTTTAATATCCAACTGCTTGACGATGCTCACTTCTGTGACTGCCTCGTGTTCTTCTGGCAGCAGTGGAGGAGTCAGAAAGCCCACTTTGTCTCCCTGAGGCAGTGGTGGGATATTGGCAAGGTGCAGATTCGCCAGTTCTGCCAGCAGTACACTGGAAGTGTCACGAGAGGTATCCGTGAGTCCATGAAGGCTCTGGAGAGAGACATTCTGGGGCTCCATCAGGCTCTGGAGTGTTGTACAGACAGGAGACTAATTGATGACCTCCACACCCAAAAAGAATCACTCATTGGCCTTCCGGACACAAAAGTACAAGGAGCTCTAATAAATTCTAGGGTTCAGAGTGCATCACAGGTAGACGCCCTGTAGAGATAGAGAAGAAACCAGGCCAGAGGCGGCAAATCCACTGCCTGCGCTCGGAGACAGAACAGGAGCTGCACGAGGCCCGGCAGATCCAGGAGAGGACCATGCAGTTCTACAAAGAGCTCTTCTCCAGAGAGGCTAGTGAGGACTCGGTCCGCACACACAGGTTCCTTGAAGACCTTCCACAGGTCCCCGAAGAGGAGAGGGCAGGGCTGGAGAGGCCTCTCTCCCTGGAGGAGCTCTCCACTGCACTCAGTGGCTTGAGCAATGGCAAGACCCCTGGCCTCGATGGCCTGCCGGCCGAATTCTATCGTACCTTCTGGGCTATGCTGGGACCTGACCTGCTCGATGTATATGTGGAAAGTCTGGAGCATGGGGACCTGCCACTGAGCTGCAGGAGAGCTGTTGTCACCCTGCTACCTAAGAAAGGGGACCTGTGTGACATTAAGAACTGGAGACCTGTTGCCCTGCTGTGTGTGGATCATAAAATCCTGTCCAAGGCTCTGGCCAACAGGCTGAGAGTGGTGCTGGGGTCCGTGGTGCACTCCGACCAATCGTACTGCGTGCCCAGAAGGTCAATCTTTGATAACATATTTCTGATTAGAGATGTTTTGGCCACCTCCAGACTATTGGGTTTAGATACTGGTCTCATTTCGTTAGACCAGGAAAAGGCCTTTGATATGGTTGAACATCAGTATTTGTGGAGGACCATGAGGTCCTT